>NC_082712.1:128725119-128977671 GCF_030144855.1 Hypanus sabinus
TGCCAGCGTGTACAGGCAGTTCAAAAGCTCAGCTGCAAAAGGGAAGTCACAGTCTACTGAGTACAGTGATCATTTTTGGGGAAAAAGTGTGACTAACAAAGTAATTAATAGTTATTGTTGTTGCCAGCAAGTCATCGTTGTGCTTCACCAGCACCAGCTTAAACCGGAAGCTTAATGTACTGCTCCAGGGATATTAACTCAAGCTACCAGCTTACAAGAACAACTTTCTTCTAGATTTCAATTTATATCAAGAAGTGCAATAATTAAAAAAATGTAGAAGCAAATCATTACAACCACTTCTGGTCTATTAGTGACTAAGTATTATTGTCCAGCAATATTTAATCAGAGCAACCAGCACTTTATTCATTTTACTTTGAAGAGGTCATGTTGAATTAACCCTGGAACATTAAAGAATTTATTATACACTCCCTTGATCAATTTCAGAAACTGGCAGCTACAATTAACTCTTGCTTGGAAACATTGATCAGGAAGCATCAGCACGTGAGTTGGTACATTAGACCAAATCCCAAGGCTAACCTCACAAGATGTGACTACCTGCTGGTAGTTAACAGGGATACACTCAAGGTCTGACCCAATAAAACTGAAAGCTATTTGAATAGTGGTGGCACAGGAACCTGAAGATTGACACTAGATATTTCAGAACAGCTTCTTCCCCTCCACCATCAGGCTTTTAATTGGACAATGAGCCCATGCACAGTACACGACCCCACTTTTTATGCTCTTTGCACTACTTTTTATATTTCTTATTGTAATTTATAATTATGTATTGCAATGTACCACTGCTGCAAAACAAAAAAACTTCACGACATATGCCAGTGATATTAAACCTGATTCTGAAAGCAACTGCAATCCTGCAAACACTAGGCAGACCTGACAGAATTAGCAGAACAGAAAACCCAAAAGTCAAGCCCATCACCTGGAAACATTGGAGAGATCTCCATTGTGCCAGAAAACATGGCCACTGGAGAAGGCTTCAGGTCAGACTGAAATGTAGGGCCTTAAAATATCATGTCATCCAAACATCCTTCTGGCCAATGCACAATCGGTGGAGGACTAGATAGAATACTTAAGAACAAGAACACTTTATCGGAGTGACATGAGAGTTTGCTGTATACTGTTTCACTCAGACATGGCTCACTCCCAACTCTCCTGACAGTACTCTAACTCCAGAGTTTTACAATCACATGAATTAGGTAAGAGGAAATGGCAGCAGTATCAAAACACAGAACAGCACAGCTGCAGGAAAAAAAATTGTGAAACCCTTCCAATTACCTGGTTTTCTGCATTAATTACTTGTGAAATGTAGTCTGATCTTCATCAAAGTCAATTAACAGACAATCTGCCTAAACTAGTAACATACAAACAATTGTACTTCTTGTCAATACTGAGTACACCATTTAAACAATCACAGTCTAGGTTCAAAAAAGTAAGTAAGCCTCTTACAAAAGCTATTTGGAGTCAGGTGTTCCAATCAATGAGAGGAGATTGGAGATGTGGGTTGTAGAGGTGTCCTGCCCTATATTAAAAAAAATGCACAAAGTCAGCTCACAGAGCCTGCTCTTCTCAAGATGTTTACGTGCACCATGCCCCAAATAAAACACCTTTGAGAGGATCATAGAAGAAGAATTGTAGAGATCCACGAAGCTGGAAATTGCTACAAAAACATTTCTAAAGATCCGAGGGTTCATCAGTCCACGGTAAGAGAAATTATCTACAAAATGGAAAAAATTCAACGCTGTTGCTATTCTTCCTAGGAGTGGGCATCTTACAAAGATCATCAATATGTGTAATGCTGAAGAAGGTGAAAAAGAACCCGAGGGTAACAGAAAAGACCTGCAGCAACCTCTAGAACTTGATAAACCCTCTGTTCATGTGTCCTCTATAGGAGTAACACTGAACAAGAATGGTGCTTATGGAAAGACACCACAGAGGAAACCACTGGTCTCCCAAAAAAAAATTGCTGTATGTCTCAAGTTTGCAAGAGCCCACCTGGATGTTCTATGATGTTTCTGGGACAATGTTCTGTGGACAGATGAGACAAAAGTTGAACTTCTTGGTAAAAATGCACACTATGTTTGGAGGAAAAGCGTACTGCACAGCAACGCCAAAACCTCATCCCAACTGTGAAGCATGGTGGAAGGAGCATCATGGTTTGGGGCTGCTTTGCTATCTCAGGGACTGGACAGCCTGTAATCATTGAGGGAACAATGAAGTCAAAATACAGGAGAATGTCAGGGCAGCTTAAAAGAAGTTGGATGATGCAAGACAATAATCCAAAACACAAGAGTAAATCAACAACATATGGTTTAAAAAGGAAATTTGTGTTTTTGAATGGTCAAGTCAGAGTCCAGACCACAACCCAATTGAGATGCTGTGGCATGATCTGAAGAGGGCTGTTCATGAAAGGTATCTCAAAAGAATTAATGAACTGAAACATTCTTATATGGAGGAATGGTCCAAAATTCCTCCTCGCTGTTGTGCATGTCAGATCAGCAGCTACAGGAAACGTCTGGTAGAGGTTATTGCTATTACAGGAGATCTAAAAGGGTTTAAATACAAGAGCTCACATCCTTTTACCAGCCTGCACTGAATGATTAAACAATGTGTTTAATAAAGACAAGAGAAGTACCATTGTTTAGGACTAGCCTCAAAGACTACCATAATGAAGTACTTTGAGAGACTGGTTATGGTGCACCTCAGATGACCTGGATCCACTTCAATTTAACACCATATTAAGTCAACAGGTGATGCAAATTCTCTGGCTTCCGACTCTGCTCTGGATCATCTGAACAACAGGAACTTGTACATCAGGCTGCTGTTCAATGATTAAAGCTCCATGTTCAATACAAAGCATCCCATCAAAACTTGTCATCAACCTTCAAGACCTGGGCACCCATACCTCACTCTGGAACTGGATCCTCAACTTTCTCATCAGTAAAGAGAGGAGTGATAATATCAGGATGTAAATCAGAATCAGGTTTATTATCACTGGCATGTGTCGTGAATTTTGTTAACTTAGCAACAGCAGTTCAATGCAATACATAACATGGAAAAAATAAATCAATTACAGCATACACATGTTGAATAGATTAAAAATCATGCAAAAGACAGAAATTATATTAAAAATGAGGTAGTATTCACAGGTTCAATGTCCATTTAGAAATCGTACTGCAGAAGGGAAGAAGCTGTTCTTGAATCGCTGAGTGTGTGCCTTCAGGCTTCTGTATCTCTTACCTGATGGTAACAGTGAGAAAAGGGCATGCCCTGGGTGCCGGAGGTCCTTAATAATGAACGCTGCCTTTCTGAGACACTGCTCTTTGAAGATGTCCTGGGTACTTTGTAGGCTAGTACCCAAGATGGAGCTGACTAAATTTATACTCTATAGCTTCTTCTGGTCCTGTGCAGTAGCACCCCTCCCCCCCCCCCCCCCCCCCCCACTCCCACCATACCATACAGTGATGTAGCCTGTCAGAACACTCTCCATGGTACAACTGTAGGAGTTTGAGTGTATTTGTTGACATACCAAATCTCTTCAAACTTCTAATGAAGTACAGTTGCTGTCTTGCCTTTTTCTATAACTGCATTGATATGTTGGGACCAGGTTAGGTCCTCGGAGATCTTGACACCCAGGATCCTGAACCTGCTCACTCTCCACTTCTGATCCCTCTGAGGATTGGCATGCGTTCCTTCATCTTACCCTTCCTGAAGTCCACAATCAGCTCTTTCGTCTTACTGACATTGAGTGCCAGACTGTTGTGCGACACAACTCCACTAGTTGGCACATCTTGCTCCTGTACGCCCTCTTGTCTCCATCTGAGATTCTACCAACAATGGTTTGTATCATTAGTAAGTTTATAGATAGTATTTGAGCTATGCGTAGCCACACAGTCATGGGTATAGAGGGAGTAGAGCAGTGGGCTAAGCACACACCCCCGAAGTGCACCAGTGCTGATTGTAAGAGAGGAGGATATGTTATCATCAATGCACACAGATTGTGGTGGTCTGGTTAGGAAGTTGAGTATCCAATTGCAGAGAGAGGAGCAGAGGCACAGGCTCTGCAACTTCTCAATCAGGATTGTGGGAACAATTGTATTGAATGCTGAGCTATAGTTGATGAACAGTATCCTGACATAGGTGTTTGTATTGTCCAGGTGGTCTAAGGCAGTGTGAAGAGCCAGAGATTGAACCTGCTGTTGACCTATTAGGCAAATTGTAAAGGGTCCAGGTCCATGTTGAGGCAGGAGTTCAGACAAATCATGACCAAACTCTCAAAGCATTTCATCACTCTAGATGTGAGTGCTACCAGGCGATAGTCATTAAGGCAGCTCACATTATTATTCTTAGTACAACTGTTGCCTTTTTGAAGCAAGTGGGAATTTCCAACCGTAGCAGTGAGAGGTTGAAATCAGCCCCTCACTGATCAACAAAGGTGCACCTCAAGGCTGTGTACTTAGCCCCCTGCTTTACTTTCCATTCACATGACTATCCAGTTCCAATGCCAAATACAAATTCACTAAGGCCACTGTTGTTGGATGAATCACAGGTGGAGTCAGTGTACAGGAGTGAGTCGTGACACCTAGTTGAATGGTGCCACAACAGCAATCTCTTAACGTCAGTAAAACTAAAGAATTGATTGTTGACTTCAGGAAGGGTAAGGAGTCAACATGTACTGGTGCGGATAGGTGATGGAGAGGGTCAGCAGCTTTAAATTCCTGGGAGTTAACATTTTGGTTGGATGACCTGTCATAGGCCCACCACATAGATACAATCACAAGGTGCACCACCATCTTTACTTTCTTAGAAGATTAAGAGGTTCAGGATGCCACCAAAAACTAACACATTTCTTCAGATGCAGGTATCCTGACTGGTTGTGTCATGGTCTGGTACAACAATTTGAACGCACAGGAATAGAAGCTGCAGAGAGTAGCAATTTCAACCCAATCCATCACAGCGTATCCCTCCCCACCACTGAAATATATACAACAGCGGCAATATCCATCAACGATCCCACCACCCAGACCATGTCATCTTCTCAAAGCTTCCATCAGAAGCCCAAAATCCCCACATCTACTTCCCGTCAGTCAACAGTTTGCTCTCCATACTGTACTGCCCTGGCTTTGTACATCCAGTGTCAACCCTGACCAACGGAGGCCTCACACTTCCCTCCAACCATGATTCTTGAAACAAGTTATGCAACATTATGACCCCTTTGTACAGCACTGGATCTTTGTTCCAACAACTTTGTTGTTTCTTGTATAATTCATGTTCGATCTTCATGTGAATGTTGTGTCTCTAATGCCATATGCCTATAATGTTGCTCCAAGTTTTTCTTAGCATGACTACATTTATGTACTCGTGCACATGACAACAAACTCAACGTTTGAGTTCACATCCAGCACTACCTGTCATCAGGAATTCCACTGCTGGTTTGATTGTCCATCCCAGATTCAGCGGCCAATTACTTCACTATTAGCACTGCCTCAACAGGACAAAGGTCATGACCATGCTTGGAGCTCATCCGTATGGTCTGATGCTCAAACGTGCCGCTGTTAAACCAAGCCCAAGGAGGTCTTTCTGGAAGTTTCAATAAAAGTGAACTTATAGCCAGCAATGAAACCAGAGGATCAGTTAAAGGAGAGAATGACATACCGGAATTTGAAGACCTATTCCCTTCTGTTTGGGACAGAGTTCTGCAGTCATTAACTTGGTTACAATGTTGCTTCCACAGCAGTCCAGCTAAATGAGAAGGTAGGGAGGGACAGGGAAGAGATAAAAGAGCAAGATTAGAATACTACACATTGAAGCTCAGTGCGTTGTAGGTTTGTGGCAAGAATTCATTTGAAGACAAACAATACAACTGTCTCACCGCATTATGCAAGGTCACCAACACAGCTTTAGCCTGATCCTTCTTTTCTCGATTTTGTGATGGCATCATGTAAGCAGTGTTAGCTTGATCATAGAACGTCTTAAACTCATTAGCCACCTGTCAAGAGAAGAAAATCGTTAGCTTTGAGGTGGGGGGTGGGGTGGCATTGAGAGTCAAATGAGGAGGAAGATATCCATCATGACTAACAAGCTTTCTCCCTTTTTTAGGCAGTATGTGTCATCTGGACAATCTTGGTCTCCACCTTAACTCAACCATTCCCTCTGTCCCTTCACAACTAAAGACAAAAAATTGTGCCTCATGATGCAGTTTATCCGTTTCACATTTGAATTTAATGCAATCATCCTTCAGAAGCTGGTGGGCAAACTGTCATCGCTGGGTCTCAGCTCTGAGTGATTCTTTACAGAAAGACCACAGCTGACAGTAATATCTCCAGCTCCATCACACTGAGCAGCAGTGCTCGCCAGTGCCTTGTGCACAGTCTGCTGCTGAATGACTGCTCTGCTAGATCCAGTTCAAACTGAACCAAGTTTGCTGCTGACACAACAGTGGCTTTATTATGGTTATTGATTCTACTATGGAAGTTTTTGAGAACGTGTGCAAGAAAATGAATCTCAGGGTTGTATTCGATGACATACGTACTTTGAGTTTTGGTTCGTCTCATCAATGATGACATCAACGTGATAGTGTGCAGATAAGAGAGAGCAGCTGCTAGAATGGTGCGAGCACAACTTGAGTGAATGGGGACAAGACCAAAGAGATGATTGTGGACTTCAGGAAGGTGTAGGTTGACCATACCTCATGGCACATATACAGCTCCTCTGCAGAGAGAGTTAGGAGCACCAAGTTTCTGTGAGTACACATATTGGACAATCTCACCTGGCCCCTCAACACCACCTCCCTGATCAAGAAAGCACAGCAGCACCTCCACCTCCTAAGGCGATTGAGGCTCTTTCCCACCCACCCCCCACTCCAGCCCAACCACTGTCACTAATTTTTTTGCAGAAACACCACTGAGTGCCCTGACAAAGTTGTGTCACTGTCTGGTAAGGGAACTGCAATGCATCTGACCACCCAAGTCCCTACAAAAGATTGTGAGGACTGCTGAGAGGATCATCGGGATCTCTCTTTCATCCAGAAATATTTATCAGGAGCATTGTCAATGATTACTCCCACCCATCCAACAACCTCTTTGACCTCTTATTATTGTAGCACTAGAGCAGAAATGATAGGGTGGTGAACAACCTTCCCCAGACTGTAAGACAACTGAACTCCCTGCCATCACCCAGGTTTCATCATACACCAGTAGTGTTATACTGTTTACTTTGTATCCTGTGCCATAAATGCACCTTTTTATTTATTTACTGGTGTTGTGTGAGTTATATGCACTGTATTTTGCACCTGAGTCTGGAGGAACGTTGTTTCATTTGGCGGTATACATGTGTACAGCTGAATGACAAACTGGACTTGGCAACTAAACTGTGCAATCATCTACAGCATTTACAGTTTTTAATCCCATTGCAGCCCCACTGAGGCGACCATCACATTCTTAACCTCAACACACCAGTATCTTTTGTACCAGGACTTAAAAACACACAGCAGTAACTGTAAACTTATCATGTTCTGTCACTCCCACACTTCCCTAAGGAGTCAAGTAACATTGCAAGTACTGGCTGCTGTTCGGCATCTCACTTAAGCTGCCAGTTAACACATTGGGCTGGTATTGGAAGTAGTTCTTCTCTCCTCTCTTCCCCACCCCCAACCACCCCACATACAAGTTCAGTAGTGCTTCCTCATCCCTCCCCATCAATGCACAACCTGGTAAATACTTTCCAGTGGTCCTCCCGATCCACAAAGTCATCTCAACTTTTCTCCTCCTCTCTCAGTGCAAGACCACTAACCTCTCTCCTGTCCTGGGAAAAGTCTTGAAAGACTTCACCCAACATCCCACTTCCCTTTGAAATCACTTCAATTAGTCTGACAGGTTGGAGAAATACAATACAAACCTCATCCTTGTGTACGAATCCCCAGATCCCAGCAGCAACCTCGCAAGCGAACAAAACCACCAGACAGACGAAGAACTGAAAAGACAGAGAGCACCAGCACATTAAAGCAGTTCATCTTTATAATACCTGCACTGATTAAATCCCTCCTCCTTCAGTATAAACGCACTTCTGTGTGATGACAATAAGATACTAAACACTGGGTTACAAAACAACTACAGCATATAAAAGCTAAACATACTAATTCAAGTCCCACTTGGTGGCACAATGGTATCAGCGCCAGACTCCGGAGCGAAGGTTCTCGAGTTCGAATCCAAGTTGGGTTGAGCGTCGAGCTAGCAACTTGTCTTCATAAAAACAAGAATAACTTGCTACAGAAACACCGTCAAAAGACGGTGCCCCAATAACTCCACTGCCAAGGGCTATTAAAAAAAGTACTAATTTAAAATTACTATTTCTCTAGTAGCTGCATCTCTGAGGAACACATTTGAAAGCTGACAGCATCACCAGTAAAGTTGATGCCACTTCACGGTACCAATTCAAGTTTTGTACTGGCACTTTTAAAAATTTGCATTACCTACAAAGAGGTGTCTTCAAGTCAAATGATAAACTAACACCCCATTGCTGAGCTGTCCAAGTGACCAGAGCGGCTGTACATCGTCGGTCCAGGTGAACTTCTTTGCTTTAGTTCAAAGAATGCTATCCAACACGAGTGCTGACTACATGATTAAACTACAGACAAGATCCAAGATTCTGATCACAGAAGATTGAATCTGCTGATTTCAGCCACTCCAACAAAAGCCATATACAAAAGCTATTGCAACAAAAAAAGATCTATTAAATTGGATCACAATGGAGAGCGAGCCAGAATAAAAGGAGCTCAGCACGCCTTGGATATCCAAAAGAACCCAAAATGTTTTTGTGTAGATGCTTGATGGGAATATCTTAGGAATTTCCTGTTCAGACACTGCATCACTTATTTAGCATCGTGTTCCTGTTTCAATATCTGGCGCCAATTGACAGTGTGGGCAAGAGTTTCCTTTGCACCTTGGTCCACCGCACAGCTGGCATGGCCACAATCAATGCAAAACTACAGTTAATGGGCTAGAGGATTTAGTCTATAGTCTCCTGGCACAGAGACAAAAATCTCAATAAGGTACTTCAGGCCCAAGTAATCAGATTGAAGAAAGTACAGAATACTAGAAGCTAGAGTGTGTGTGGAAGCACCTGCACAGCACTGTCACAGTGCAAGGCCAAAAGCAACCTTCTTCACTGCTTTGTTAATTGCTTAACTTGTCCAATGCAGAAGGATCTCTGAAAGTTCTCCATGGTCGTGTACTCAAGAATGTGGTCAAGTTAAAAGGAGTTGGGCTTCAATGAGTGGTCTCAAAAGCTAGGAGAGTGATGGAGAAGCCTAAAGTACTTTTGAGCAGAGGTGAAATGGTGGATGATGCAAGGGAGGAAGAGCAAAAGGCTGCACTGAAGGAGCATAATGGGAGTGGGAGGGTGAAGAGAAGGTGCCAGCGAATTGGGTTGTAAGGCTGCAGAAGATAGGGAGGAAAGTGGCTACATTGTAGGCTCGTCATGGCTCTAACGCCTTATTGTCTCACTGCTCCTTGGCAACTATAACACTAATTTGCATTTGATTACCGCTTTTCCTTTGTACTCCCTCAAAGTACCTACATTCTTGAAACAATCTGCTTGCAAAATGCAAGTTTTTCCACTGTTTGGTACATGTGACAATAAACCAATAGCAATCTGAGGCAATGAGAACAGTGATCAGCTCCAGTGACAGGCAGATGGGTCACCATTCTAGATAGGACACAATCAGCAAACAGCTGCAAGAACCAGCTCAGAAAATGGAGACAGAACAACTGGAACGGTACGATTACAGAGAAGTACAGGGGCTACAGAAGCAGGGCTTTGCATTGTTTATTTGTATAAAGGAATTCAGTGACTTATCCCGGGCACAATATAATGACGCAATCATTAGATATAGGAGCAGCATTAGGCCATTTGGCCCATCAAGTCTGCTCCACCATATCATAGCTGATCCAATTTTCATCTCAGCCTCAATCTTCCACCTTCTCCCCATATCCTTTCATGTCCTGACCAGTCAAAAATCTATCAAACTCTGCCTTAAATGTACATAAAGACTTGATCTCCACAGCTGCCTATGGTAACAAATTCCACAGATTCACCACTTTCTGGCTAAAGAAATTCCTCAACTCTGTTCTAAAAGGACGCCCCTCTATTCTGAGGCCGAGGCTGTGTCCTCTGGTCCTAAGACTCTCCCATATTATGAAACATCCTCTTTACATTCACTATCAGGGCCTTTCACCATTCGTCAGGTTTAAAATGAGGTAATTGCTCATCCTTACAAATTCTAGTGAATACAGGCCCACAGCCAATAAAATGCTCTTCATATGACAAGTCCCTCACTTTCATGAACCCCCTTTGAACCCTCTACAGTTTCACATCCTTTCTAAGATAAGGAGCTCAAAGCTGCTCACAATACTCCAAGTGAGGCTTCACCAATGCTTTATAAATTCTCAGCATTATACCTCTGCTTTTATAATCTAGTCCTCTTGAAATTAAAGCTAACATCACATTTGCCTTCCTCACCACAGCCTCAACCTGCAAACTGAGCGGTAGGGAATCCTGCACAAGGACTCACAAGTCCCTTTGCGCCTCAGTTTTTTAAAAAAAATTTTCTCTCCATTTAGAAAATAATTAATTCTTTCATTTCTTCTACCAAAGTGTATGACCTTACACCTCCCAACACTGTATTTCCATCTGCCATTACTTTGTTCACTCTCCTAATCTAAATCTTCTGTAGCCTCTCGGTCTAGCCTCAAAACTAACTGTCCCTCCACATATCATTATATAGTCTACAAACCTAGTAACAAAGCCATCAATTCCATCATCTAAATCACTGACATATAACAAAAAGAATTGGTGCCAACACAGACCCCTGTGGAACATCACTATTCACCGGCAGCCAACCAGAAAAGCTTCCTTTTATTTCCACTCTTTTCCTCCTGCCAATCAGCCACTGCTTTATCCATGCTGGAACCTTTCCTGTAATACTATGGGCTTTTATCACGTTAAGCAGCCTTGTATGTAGTACCTTGTCAAAGGCCTTCTGAAAATCCAAGTACACATCACCAACTGATTCTCCTTTGTCCATCATTATTTTGTTTGTTATTTCTTCAAAGAATTCCAAGAGATTTGTCAGGCAAGATTTTCCCTTGAACAAAACCATACTGACTATGGCCTTTTTTATCATGTGCCTCCAAGCACTGAGAACTCATCCTTAACAATCGACTCCAACTGAAATCAGACTAACTGGCCTATAATTTCCTTTCTTCTGCCTCCTTCCCTTCTTGAAGAGCGGAGTGGCATTTTCAATTTTCCAGTCCTCCAGAACCATTCCAGAATCTAGTGATTCTTAAAAGATCATTACTAATGCCTCCACAACCTCTTCAGCCACCTCTTTCAGAACTCTGGGGGTGTACACCATCTGGTCCAGGTGACTTATCTACCTTCATACCTTACAGTTTCCCAAGAAGCCTCTCTCTAGTAATGGTAACTTCACCAACTTCATGGCCCCTGACACCTGAACATCATGAAAGCAGCACACCAGTGGCTCTGCTCAATTAGAAGGACGAGGAGATTTGGTTATGTCAAAGGCACCTGTAAATTTTTATAGCTGTAAGGTATGAGCATTCTGACTGGTTGCGTCAGAGCCTGGTATGGAGGCTCCAATGCACAGTATCACAAGATGCTGCAGAGGGTTGTAGCCAGCTCCATCATGGGCACAACCTTCTCTTTTGGTGCCTCAAGGTGGCATCATCCATCACCAAGGACCTTCAGCATCCAAGGGATAAGCTTTTTTCCTTACTACCATCAGGGTGGTGAGTGAGGACCCATGAATTAGGAACAGCTTCTTCCTCTCTACCATCAGATTTCTGAATGGCCCATGAACACCATCTCATTATTACTTTCTTTCGTAATTTATAGCAATGTTATTTCTTTGCACCGTACAGCCACCAAACAAGGAACTCCATGTCAAGTCAGTGATGATAAACCCGATTCCGAAGGAGGAAGATAAAAGGGTCAAACACCGATTCTAGTGATTAAACACTGATAACCATTAACCTTAGTGGGCAGAGAAGGGCACTGGGAAGTAGGCACTGCAATTAATACAGAAATTAGATTCTGCAGATGCTGGAAATCCAGAACAATAAACAAAATGTTAATGAGGAGTTAATACAAAAATGGACCATGCAACAGGCATGGAGAAGGCAAGGAGGTCTCTAATACACTACATACTCAACAGCAAAGGATCTAATTGGTGCATTAAATTAGAGCACTATGCTGTGGCAAAGATCAAAATTTGAAAATGTGTGATGAAATGCAGCTATTTACAATTCCATCTGGTATTTGGGTATAAAGAGATGATAGTAGACATTTTGACGGCACTGAAATCTGAAGAAATACAAGGCTGGTTTCGTGGTCAAGGTGTATTTTGAAAAGGTGGGATGGGAGAAAACAGAAAAACACAATGACTGGGAATGGGGGGGCTGGGCGGAAGAGGAGAGGATTGCTACAGAGGAGGCTGAACAAAGGATCACCATCTGAGGGACAAAATAGTCAGAGCTATAGATGAATGCACAGGCAGACGTGGTGAATAAAAATTATCTGCTTTCCAGGATAAAGCTCTTCACACACAAGAGGAGATGACTGTAACTATGCAAACCTTTGTTTTAAGTCAAACTGAAAAGGAAGACTGAATATTCTGTAGGAAGTAGACCAATCTGTGGTCGTAGTGAGAATGCGTGTGAGCCAGATGATAACTCAAGTGAATGGCTGAATTGGAAGTAATTTTGGGGGCAATTGTTTCCCAGGTGGCACTGAAAGGGTCAGATCAGTAAGGATTACAAGTAACCCTGCCCATGATAAAGTTTGTGTGTTTATTGGAGACAAACTAAGAAAATAAAGGCCAGTGGGTAAACGTAGGTGTTAAGTTTACACAACAGTTGAAGTTTAGAGAAAACTGGCCTGTGGACTGTAAATAAATAGTAGGCCAAAGCAATCAGATTAACCTGACAGATGTTAGTTAGGGAAGGCTAGGGTAACACAGGCTTGAGGGAGAAGCTTAATAACGAGTGGTGGGGAACAAGGACTATCGATGGGAGATGAGGTGGAACTTGGCAGACTACCAGACAAGGCGAAGATAGCTAAAAGGATACAAGTGACTGAGGTGGGACTTGGTGAAAAGGACCACCTATCCCAGGAAATTGGTAGGATCAGGTGACTATGTGGCAACAGACATCACAAAAATCCCTGTTGTAATCAAACCCACAATTTAAATCAATGATATATTTGTGGATAGCCAACACGTTGTTCAGTAAAGTTCCAGGTGTTATCTGTGGCCTCTAAAGAGATAACTGATCAGGTGGTTAAGAATAGCACTTCAGTAAGCTGTGTTGGGAGGGACGAGATGGAAAAGAAAATAATTCCCTGAACAAATGATCCTTCTGGGAAACTGCATTCAGAAACTCAACCAGATTCAACTGTGATGCCTTCTATGTGTTAAAGAAACACTGCACAGTCACTCTAAAGTAACTTCAAATGCATCAGTGACACAAATCCAGTAACACCAGTAAACGCAGAGAAGAGCAAGGGCACTAAGACCGCACCATCCTCAAAATGCACCCTGCCTACTTCCAAATACTTTTGAAAATGAGTGTTGAAGGGGCTCATTCACCACTGAAAGTCACAGGCATCGAGATGAACCATTTCCAGTGAAAGAAGTGTAAGAATTCTGTTCAGCTGCTACATCCACACAGCACGAATTTCTGGTGCAAACGATGAACAGCCAAACCGAAAGGAGAATCAGATTTAACATCATTGGCATACGCTGTCAAATTTGTTGCTTAGCGGCAACAGGACATAGTGACAAACACTATAACTTAAAGTACTGTATATATTTATATTAAAAAAAAGTGCTGCAGAACAAGGGAAAATACTGAAAAAGTGTTCACAGGTTCACAGTCGATTAAGAAACCTGTTGGCTGAGAGGAAGAAGCCTGGTGGGTGTCTTCAGGCCCCCGTACTCCCTCTGTGATGATAGCAATGAGAAGAGGCCATGTTCTGGGTGACGGTGGTCCTAAGTGGTGGATGCCACCTTTTGAAGGTATCCTGGATACTGGGGAGGCTAGTGCCCATGGAGCTGACTGAGTTTACAATTTCCTGCAGCTTCCCCCCCACCCCCGATCCTGTTCAGTGGCCCCTCCATACCAGACAGACTGTCTTACCGTTCCTAGCATGCACTGGGATTCCTGGATGGCACCATAGCAACCTAGAAACCCCACGATCATCATCACAGCTCCAACACCAATCAGGATGTAGACCCCTAGGAGTGAAGAAAGGACTGTGATTAACATGAAAAAAAACAATGTTCCTCATTGAGATTCACATGGCAAATACGCAAAATATTATCCTGAATAACATTTAAATGCGGTTCTCTGCTATGCCTAATGTTAGTTTTTTTCCCCTCCTCTGTTCATATGTTGTAGGGAAGGCCAATTTTAATACAATTTGTAAAAACTCATTTAAACTATCAAGTGACGGCAATAAGGAGCCTTTGACTGGCTCCAGCATGACTGGATTACATTTAAATTTCTTCTCTTTCACTGCTACCCAGTCCCTTCCGCAGCAGAATATCTACCAACTGCAGGCAGGATTAAGTTGACTGCTGATGGCTCCACACTTGACCAGCTGCTGAAAATCCTGGTTCAGGCTCAGAGTACAGTAATACAAATACCAACCATTTCAAGCCTATAGTTAGTGCACATAAAAGGGGTGGTGGGAAATAATGAGCAAGTTACTTTAGTTTTCAAATGACAATTCTCATGGCAACAGGAGATGCCATGGAAACTAGAAAATACAGAATTTGCCCAAAGCTATAGAGATGACCAGGTGCAGAACTGATAAAGCTACTTCCTCAGGGGAACCTGCAACCCAGGCTAATCCCAGTTTCCAGTGATGCCCGGATTGAGTTTGCATGTTTATTCTGGGAGCTTCAATCCCCAAATCCGGTAGACATCCAGGTTGGTAGGCAATTGGTCATTGTAAATCACCCCTAATGAGCAAGTGGGTGGTAGATTGAAGCCAATGAGTGCTTGGTGTTTTTTCTGCTGTCTTAGTCTTGGAGAGCTGTAGGACCCATTTCCAACCTTTGTGACACTGACCAACACGTAACTAACACAGCACCTTCACTCTAGCCTTATTCCACTGAAGGTGGCTTGGGAGGAAGATTTAAAAACAGTAAACCTCCCTCTTTTGGTGAGGAAAATCAAGAGGGGATCTTCGTAGCATTAGAACACAGCCATTCAGGAGTGAAATCAGCAGCGTTTTTTTCTACCAAAGTAGTGAAGACCAGGACTATTCACTTAATGATAACCTTGCCACATCACCGATGTTAGTCAAGCGTTATCAAGTGGTGTAGATCAGGAGTCAGCTGGAGACGCTCATGGAGTGAGTACCGTTTTGGATTCGCTCCATAACCTTTACTTTTCTTAACCTTTGATCACCCTTATTCAGCTTATTTTTACCTATATCGAAAGTTTCTTTATTTTTTTTTGGATTTACTGCCAAGAGTTTGTTGTGAACTTTTGAAGATATGCAAACAGAAATGTCTCTCAGGTCTAAGGGACGGGATCCCGGACGTAATCCGAACGGTAACGGAAAAAAGCAGGCTCCGACACAACAAACACAATTAACTTTTGAATTGTTTATGGAGGTTTTGGATGAAAAATTTGCTGAACTAAAACAATTTTTTAAAGAAGATATAAAGGCTTTTCAAGAGTACATGGTTAAGATGGATTCAGTAATTAAACAGCAACAAGCTCTTATTGCGTCTCTGCAAGAAGAAGCTCGGAAGCAAGATTTGACTATTGGAAAACTGCAACAGGATTTAATTTCGACCATTAAGCTGATGGAAGCCCTTAAAGCCAAGAGTGACGATTTTGAGAATCGGTCCAGAAGACAGAACTTACGTATACTTGGTCTTCCAGACGGCATAGAAAAAGATGACCCTTCGAAATATTTTGCTCAACTTTTAAAAGAAGCGTTTCCGACGATTTTCCCGAATAACCCCCCTTTATTGGATCGGGCACATAGAATTAGGCGTCGATCACCGAGTGTTACAGACAAACCTTCGGTGGTAATTGTCCGGTTCCATTATGTACATGACAAAGAACAAGTTATAAGAGCAGCTCGTCGGGTAGGAATGATTAAAATCAAAGATTTTTGCTTCCGCCTGATCGAAGATTTTAGTTCAGATCTTTTAAAAAGAAGGCTTCTTTTTAAACCGTTGATGGCTGAATGTTATGAGAAAAATCTGAAACCTGCGCTCCTATACCCTGCGAAGCTTCGAATTCTCCATCGAATGCTCCACCACAGGTTTTCATTTCAACTTCAGAAGCGAGAAAATATCTGGAGGAGAACTTCCCCACTGCTACAGACACTAGTCTTTAATAAATGAATGATTTTGATCGTGTAAGATGGTTCTCGATCTCTTAAACCAGAATTAAAATCTGGTTATTGGTGTAGGTTCATCCTACACTTTATACTCAAGTTAAAGTGTGTTAGCGTCATGTTAATTGTTTTGCCTTATACACTTTAATCATTTAACTACATACTTGTCTATTAATTTTGTTCCTTCGAAGGTATATTTTTAATTCTTTGAAGGTAAATTTTTCCTTGATTAAGATGGGGGTTTTTTGGAAAAGATTTTTGGTTTTGCTTAAGATGGCATTATGTTTATATTTTTCCCGTTTCTTCCGTACAATACATCGCTTATCTTAAATATTTTTTGTTTTGTCTGGGCCAGTGCCCAAGTTATAATTGTTTTTTAGTGATTATATTTTTATTCTTTTTACAACTAACTATACTTAGAAATATGGTTTTTATTATAGCGATTTTATTTTTAAAGTTGGGGTGATTCTTTTATATATATCCTTTTTATATGGAGTGTTCTTCAGCTGACATGGGGGTAGGATTAGTCTTACTTTTTCTCTTTTTAAGTCATATTTTGGCTTTTTCTCTTTTTCTCGGGGGTGGGGGGATGGTCTGTTTTCTAACTCTATTTTTTTTGTACCAGTTTGTGTTAGTTTTTTTTATTATTCGGGCTGTTTTTGAACTTCAAATAGGTCTGTGTTGTCGTCACTTCCGGGTTTTCTCACTACTTTTGTTCCTCTTCCGGGTGCATGAGTTTATAAGTTGGTTAACCCTTTCTATACCAAAGGGTTGATTTTAGAATTATGGCTCAGACCATTAATTTTGTGTCTTGGAATACTAATGATTTAAATCATCCAATTAAACGAAAGAAGATTTTCAAAGTATTCCAAAGACTTAATGCTCATATCATTTTTGTACAAGAAACTCATGTGAGGAGGGAGGACAAATTTCGTTTTTTTAGATTTTGGCGGGGTCAACAGTATCACGCAAATTCGAATGCTAAAGTAAAAGGAGTTTCAATTTTTATTGACTCCTCTATTTCATTTGTTCAACATGATATTTTTTCGGATCCGAATGGCAGATTTTTGTTAATTACAGGTTTACTTTGTAATAAAAAGGTTGCTTTGGTTAATGTTTATGCTCCAAATGTGGATTGTCCTGACTTTTTTAAGTCTTTATTTACTTCTTTACCCAATCTAAACGAATATAAGTTAATAATGGGTGGTGACTTTAATTGTTGTTTAAATCCTCTGATGGATAAATCTTTATCTATTCAGACTTTACCTAATAAGTCGGCCACTTGTATTAACTCTTTTTTGACTGACAATGGAGTTTTTGATATTTGGAGATTCCGGTATCCTAAAGACAAAGAGTTTTCTTTTTTCTCACATGTTTATCACTCTTATTCAAGAATTGATTATTTTTTTGTAGACTCTTGTTTTATTCCATTGGTAATCGGTTGTAACTATGATATTATAGCTATCTCTGATCATGCTCCGTTATTACTTTCTATGAAATTTACGGATACAGCTTCTAATGCTAGACAATGGTGATTTGACTCTACCTTGTTGCAAGACTCTGACTTTATAAAATTTATGGAGGAGCAGATCGACTTCTTCTTCTCAACTAATTCTAATTCTAGAAATGATATTTCCTGCGGAACACTTTGGGACACTTTTAAAGCTTATATACGTGGACAGATTATTTCTTATTCTGCTGGTTTGAGGAAACGTATCAAGATGGAAACTCTTTTATTGGTTGATAAAATTAAAGAGATTGATAAGAAATATTCGATTGCTCCTAGTAAGGAGCTTTACAAAGGGTTGAACTTCAAATGGAACATAGTTTATTACTTACATCCTCGATTGAAAATCAATTAATGAAAACTAAATCTGATTTTTATATACATAGTGATAAATCTGGTAAACTGTTAGCTAGTCAATTGAAGAATGCTCTGGTTAAACGTCAAATCACTAAGATTGGTCAGCAGAATGGGAATCTGACAGTTAATCATGATGAGATAAATAAGGCATTTCAAGATTTCTATACCTCCCTGTATCAATCTGAATTTCCTCAAGATTATAATACCATGTCTGATTTTCTTGGAAAATTAAATTTTCCAAGGTTATCATCTGATGATCTTTTAATATTGGATACTCCTATTACGGATGTAGAAATTAAGGGGGCTATTTCCTCAATGAATTCTGGGAAAGCACCGGGTCCAGATGGTTATACAGTTGAATTTTTTAAATTTTTTTCCGCTACTCTTTCCCCTTGGTTAGGTAAGGTTTTTGAGGAGGCCATTAGATTAGGGAATTTGCCACAATCTTTTTATAGAGCTTCCATTTCTCTAATATTGAAGAAAGATAAAGACCCTACTAATTGTGCTTCTTATAGACCTATATCTTTATTGAATGTAGACTCCAAGATTTTTTCTAAGTTACTGGCATCTAGATTGGAGAAGGTATTATCCAAAATTATTTCAGATGATCAAACTGGCTTTATTAAAAATCGTTATTCTTTTTTTAACATTAGGAGATTGTTGAATATTGTTTATACTCCCTCACATGATACTTCAGAATGCGTGATTTCATTAGATGCGGAGAAAGCATTTGACAGAGTTGAATGGCCTTACTTAATGTGTTGGAGAAGTTTAATTTTAGTCCGATATTTATATCATGGATTAAATTGATTTATCATACTCCAGTAGCCTCAGTGGTTACCAATAATCAAAGATCTCCCTTTTTTTGCCTATTTCGGGGCACTAGACAGGGATGTCCTCTTAGTCCATTACTATTTAACATTGCCTTAGAACCTTTGGCAATTGCCATCAGACAATCACAGGATATTTTGGGTATTAATCGTGGGACAGATATTCATAAGTTATCTTTGTATGCAGATGATTTATTATTATTCATTTCTAACCCGGAGAAATCCATTCCAGTAGTTTTATCATTATTGGCTCAATTTAGTGAGTTTTCTGGGTATAAGTTAAATCTTAATAAAAGTGAATTGTTTCCATTGAATAAACGGGTCCCAATTTATGGAAATTTACCCTTTAAATTAGTTAATGACTTTTTTACTTATTTAGGGATCAAAATCACAAAAAACCATAAAGATTTGTTTAGATTTAATTTTTTACCCTTAATTGATCAGATTAAAGGTTTGTTTACTAAGTGGTCACCTTTGTCTCTATCCCTAATAGGTAGGATTAATGCTATTAAGATGGTTATTTTACCTAAGTTTTTATATATTTTTCAAGCGATACCAATTTTTATCCCGAAATCTTTTTTTTTTACTAATGTTGACTCTAAAATTTCTTCATATATATGGCGGAATAAAAATCCCAGGTTAGGTAAAACATATTTACAGAAGACAAAAAAGGAAGGCGGGTTAGCATTACCTAATTTCAGATTTTACTATTGGGCAGTTAATATTAGATATTTGTTATGTTGGTTGAAAGATGGGGGTGGATCTTTTGGCCCTTGTTGGGTGAGTTTAGAAACTAAATCGGTATCAGCTTATGCTTTGGGTTCTATTTTAGGGACTTCTCTCCCTTTTGCTCTTTCTAAATTGCCGAAACGAATTGACAACCTGATAGTTAAACATACATTGCGTATATGGTTTCAATTTCGGAGATTTTTTGGGTTGACTCAATTCGTTTTAAATAGTCCTATTGTATCTAATTGTTTTTTTCACCCTTCCATTATAGATCAAGCTTATTCGGCTTGGAAAACTAAGGGATTACTAAGATTTTCTGATTTATTTTTAGATAATTGTTTCATGTCTTTTGAACAATTATCCAACAAATATAATTTGCCGAGATTTCATTTTTTTAGATATTTACAGATTAGACATTTTTTAAGTTCTGTACTCTCTACGTTTCCAAATTTTGTGCCTTCAGATACTTTGGAGAGTTTATTTGAATTAGACCCTTTTCAAAAAGGGCTTATTTCAAAACTTTATAATATAATTATGAAGATACGTTCAGAGCCTCTTTATAAGACTAAACGGGATTGGGAAAGAGAGCTTAGTTTTAGTATTTCTAGTGAGAATTGGGATAGAATTCTTCAATTAGTTAATACATCATCGTTATGTGCCAAACATTCACTAATACAATTTAAGGTCGTACATAGGGCCCATATGTCCAAGGATAAATTAGCTCATTTTTACTCTCATATAAGTCCTATTTGTGATAGATGTCATTCTGAAATTGCGTCTTTAACTCACATGTTTTGGTCGTGTTCATTTTTGGAGAAATATTGGAAAGATATTTTTGATATTATTTCTGTGGTTTTGAATATTGATTTACAACCTCATCCTATTACCGCAATTTTTGGTTTACCAATGTTAGATTCACTGCATTTATCTTCTTCAGCCCGTCGAATGATTGCATTTCTAACTCTGATGGCTAGAAGATCTATATTGTTGAATTGGAAAGAAATTGATCCTCCTACTGTATTTAATTGGTTCTCTCAAACTATGTTATGTTTAAATTTAGAAAAAATTAGAAGTGGTACTTTTGAGACTTCTATTAAATTTGAAAAGTTATGGAGACCATTTATTCAACATTTTCATATGATGTAATATGACCCTGTGCCAAGTTCATTTGATTTCCCAGCTTTTAGCTTATGTATTTTGAGAGGACCGGAAGTGACGGCATTGATGAATACTTATTTTTGTGAGATATTATAAACAGCCCGTTTTTTTTCCCCTTCTTTTTTGTTTTTTTTCTTTTATATTACTTATTAGTTATAGTTATTAGATTAGATTAGCTAGTTCTGCATTATATAATTTTTTTTTTGTTTTTTTTTCTTTCTTTTTTCTGTTTTTTTTATATTATACATTATGAAATATTTAGATTTACTATGTCCATACATATATCTTATGGCTTATGTCTTGGTAAACTCATTTATATTGTAACTATTATGCATGTTTTTTTTTCATATGTAATGGAATGTCTATGTTGGTAATTTCTTTATCAATATATCATCTGTATTCTGTCCAAATTACTAATATTAATAAAAAGATTTAGAAAGAAAAAGAAAGTGGTGTAGATCAAAAAGGCGATAGAAATATTCAACAGGACAGGCAGCAAGCGTGGAGAAAAAAAACTCATTTTTCCAGTTAATGATCTTTTGTTCCAAAAGGAGTAAATGGAGTTGAGCTGACTACCCAGAATTTGTTCCTACATTAAAACTAGAGAGATTATTACAGATATCAAAGACCGTCCATAGATGATTGATATTGAGATCTAGCAATTTTAAAAAAACCGAGCTGTAGTTACAGCTCAACACCAACTTGCATCGAACAACAGCAGCAAAGCACACACCGCACTTGGAAGCATTGCATTAAAGGGAGCAGTCAATGACCCAAACCATGCCACCGATCAGATTGAACTATGCATCCGAGTCCTTTGCATCAAGACTCAGACTTTACCAATACAAAGTGGGTGCCAGCTTTCTATGCGTCCCAACATGCTAACTGGGCTTGTGGTGCATTCCTTCAATTAGGATTCAAATACCAAAGCATGTACATCTTCCACAATGTCCAAAGTACAATTATTTTTCATATCAAAGCCATAGGTATCCATTTAATATCTGTATAATATATATACATAAATGTGTGTACACACACACACACACACACACACACACACGTGTTTACTTAATGTCTTGCATCTGGGATATCACCTCTTTCTTGGCCGGAACATTGTGTTCACCTGATCCAATGGAAATGTCAAGCAGGGGAAGCAAGCACCTAACAGACAAATTCAGTGGTGCAACACTGCATGCCCCAACATGGAACTTGAACTCACAAAACTGCTAATATGACAGCAGCTGCTGTTCTCCATGACTAGAGGTTTTCTTCCAACATCCCAAGGATATCCTATCAAGTTAAGGGGCCAGTGTAAATTACCCTTAAGTGTGGGTTGATGTCAAAAAAGAGAAGAAAATTGTGGACATGTGAGCGAATACAAAATTAAGTACACTTACATCGAGAACTGCCAGCAGGAAGCAGCATCTGTCCCCCACCATCCAGGCCACGCTCTCTTCTCTCTACTACCATTAGGCAGGAGGTACAGGAGCATTAAATCTCAAAGCACCATGATGGGGAAGGGTTACTGCCCTACAAACAGATTCCTGATCCAGCCTGGACAACACTAAAGTGTATATATATGGTAATATATACATACTTTGATAATAAAGCTACACACATCTTTTGCTACTAGTGCAAAGAGGAATTTAAACTCAACACAAATGGTTGTCACCTTCTACCTCACTGGCATATTCAGCAGATTTCACGATTGTACACAATCACATTCCCAGTTTCTGATGTGGACAGTGTTGACAGAGTGGAGTTTGCGATGATTTGTCTGCAGATTTTAGAACTGGCTTATTTATACTGTTTTAATTGAAGTTATTGATTCACTATGTCGAATTCCAAAGAAGCAAAGGGCGTGAAGCACAAAAGAATTATTATAAAATTCAGCGTGCACATGTTGTTACTGAGCAAAATAATTGCACAGCACACAAGATTTTTGCACACACTGGCCATTACAAATTGGAAGGAACACTGCCACCAATCCTTTGTATTTAGCCCTGCAACTTGTATCTTTGAAGCTCCAAGTGGTTCATCAATTAAATTCTTTCATAAGTGCACGATGACTTTGTCTAATCCTATTCATACATTTAAAGTGCCCTATTAATCATATTCTTTAAAAGCTGCTGCGCAGATCGACTCTGTGGTGAAGAAGGCATATGGTGCATTGGCCTTCATCAATCACAGGATTTAGTTTAGGAGTCGAGAGGTAATGTTACAGCTATACAAGACCCTGGTCAGACCCCACTTGAAGTACTGTGGTCAATTCTGGTCACCTCACTACAGGAAAGATGTGGAAGCCATAGAAAGGGTGCACAGGAGATTTACAAGGATGTTGCCTAGATTGGGGAGTATGCCTTATGAGAATAGGTTGTGTGAACTTGGCCTTTTCTCCTTTAAGCAGCAGAGGACAACAGGTGACCTGATCAAGGTGCATCAAATGAGAGGATTTGATTGTGTGGATAATCAGAAGCTTTTTGCCAGGCTGAAGTGGCTAACATAAGAGGGCCAAGTTTTAAGATGCTTGTAAGTAGGTACAGAGGAGATGTCAGGGCAAGTTGTTTTTTTTTTTAAAAACGCAGAGAGCGGTGTGTGCATGGAATGGGCTGCTGCCAACGATGGTGGAGGTGGATATGATATGTCCTTTAAGAGACTCATGGATAGGTACATGGAGCTTTGAAACAGAGGGCTATGGGTAACCTTAGGTAATTTACTAAAGTTCATGATCGGCACAGCACTGTGGGCTGAAGGGCCTGTATTGTACTGTAGGGTTTCTAAGTTTCTATTTAGCATTTTCCCTGCTCCTAATGTAAACACACCTGTTTGCAGTCACACATTCTCTCTCCTTCATTTTTCTCCCCCAGACAGTTGAGTTACATTTGCTAAGTTACACTAATCTGCAAGAACCATAGCTATAAATGTTTGGAAAATGACAACCAATGTATTTTACAATTCCCATGGCTACCGAAGGCCCAGGCAATTTATTGCCAGTCTCAATTTCTCCAGTGCATTCTTCTCCACAGCACCATTTAAATTCCTCCTTTTCATTAAGACTCCTGGAGCACTTCTCCTAACCTTGGAAAATCAAAGCATTTATTCCATGAGGTTAGATTGAACTTAACCTATTGACTGCACAGAAAATAAAATGCAGAATTTGCTTTCTAGAGTAAACTGTGTTAACAAGGACAATTCCAACCATGAAACCAAGTAAAATGCAACTTGTGTCATTAAACAGGACCCACTCTCACATCAGAACATAGACACAGCAGAGTCAGATATAGTGCCTGCCTTCCCAGAGTGGAATCAGTATCTTAGAACAATCAGTTCGCCCAAAGAGAAAGGCACTCTTTGCAAGGTGTTACTGTTCTTCTCAAAGGAAGAGTCTGATTCTAAAATCAAATTCTAATGAAGAATTTCTGAACCAAGTTAAAAGAATTTCAAAAAAAAAATTCTGCTCTTGACATAGAAGTGACAATTGCAAAGTAAAGAGCAGATTACCCAACTAACAAAACCAACATTCTGAGAAAGGAATCTGAAGTAGAAAACATGGCCATAATACTCGTCCAAAAGCACTTGAAGCACAAAGATTTCCCTGGGCACGGTTGAGTCACCCCTTGCTCAGGTTCTACTCTACTGTCCTATCAAAGAGTCAGCCTCGTAGGTTCAACTTTCACAACTTTGGTATTCAACTTCAAATAAAAACAGCAATGGGGATGTTCCCAAGACATGCCAGCAAGTGCTTAATGTTACATTGGAAGTTCCTACTGGCTGCTCATCCAATACAGCACTGTGCAACTGGGTCTAGACTTCCTAACCAACAGACCTCAAAGTCAGGATGCACAACTGCTCCTCTCTCCCCATCATCTTCAGCACGGGTGCCCCCAGCAAGGCGGGCGCTGAGCCCACGGCTTCACGGCCAATCACCCGAGTATGACATACAGAGAGGAGGTGTGAGAGCTCGAGGTCTGGTGTCATGCAAATAACCTCTTCAATGTCAACTAGACAAAGGAGATTGTTATTGACTTCTGAAAAATTCGCACTGCTTGCACCCCGTATTTACGACAATGGCACAGCAGTTTCAAACCCCGGGAGTGCACAACTTGGCTAAAGAGAACTGGACTTTGTACGTTCATACTCACGTTATTCCACAGATGCACAGTGCAGAGCATCCCAACAAGCTGCATCATTGCTTGGTATGGAAACTGAACTGTGGTGGGCAGAAAGGCTCTACTACCCAACACATCACTGGCACCACCCTACCTGCCATCAAGGTCATGAATGCAGAAAGGTGCTGGAAGAGGGCCAGTAACATTCATGATGGATCCTCCCCACGTCACTCATGGATCAATTACTCCACTCCCATTAGGAAGGAGGCTACGCAGCATCCAAACCAGAACTACCGGACTCGAAAGTTACCTTCCCCAAGCAGCAAAGCTGATCAACACCTCCACCCAATAACACACCCCTCTACACCCCCTAATGCCATAACTTCATTCCCTATCAGTCATCTTATGTATAGACACTCCTGTGCCCAGCGTCACTTTATGGACATACAACCCATGTAAAGTATACAAGGATTTTCAGTTATTGTGTTTTGTTATTACAGGCAGTTCCCGGGTTACAAACGAGTTCCGTTCCTGAGTCCATCTTTAAGTTGGATTTGTATATAAGTTGGAACAAGTACATCCTGTATTATTTAGCATCAGTCAAACTTCTGTTTTAGTATATATTTTACCTTTCTATGCATAGAAAACACTTAAGGAACATATGTATTTCAATAATTAAACCACTGCGTGGCTTAGTAATAATTGTAGCTTTCATCGGGGCAGGGCCTTTCACATGCTCCATTATTCTCACTTTATCCTTTAAAATTGTTCCAATTGTTGACCGACTGTAGCCTAACACTCTTCCAATGACAGATGGTGTTTCACCTCTTTCCAAATGCTTTATTATTTCCCTTTATTTTCAATTGCCATCGCTTCCCGTCAACAGAACAGAAACAGTGCGGGCGGCGGATCCCGAGCTCCACTGGGTCCCAAGGACCACCGCACTAAGTTCCCCGGGTCCTAAAGTCCACCGCACTGAGACAGGTTAAATGGGACAAGTGGGGGCTGTGCTGGGTTTGAGTTTGGGATCGGGATCCTCCACAATATACCACGTGGGAATTTAAACTGGAGGAGGTGGTGTATTTTTTTTACAAGCTCAACATCCACCCAGCACGAATGGAGTGCGCTCGGGAGCAGTCTGTCACCAGGTCCAACTCGGGAACCTCTGTTCTCGAGCCTGGCGCTGATCTCACAGAAACACCAGCCGACTGGAAAGTGTGTTTTGGGGGGGGGGGGGGAATAGGAGTGGGTCAAGGTGAATCTTGCTAAGAAAAATTTAAGCCAAATACGAAATTACACACTCACAGTGACAACGACTTAAAATGGCCGAAAGCTTCGTGATTCGACTTAAAATGACGGACGGCGTTCTCCTTCCTGGGTTTGTAAGTACGAGTTGTTTGCAAGTTGGACGTTCATAACTCGGGGACTACTTGTACTGTCTTCTTTATCCTACTGCATTTTTTGTGTGCTGCATCGGATCCGGAGTTAGAATTTATCATTCTCCTTTATGCCAGTGCACTGGAAATGACATTATGCAATCATGGATCAACTGAGTGACAGCCCAGTACCAGAAAATATCTACCTGTTCCTAACTCTGGTGGTTGAGGTTTGCAACAAATTCTCCTGCACCAAATTCATCATCACACAGCCACTTGATCTCATGATCTGTGACACAAAAGACTGCAGGTTCTGTAATCTTGAGCAGGTGGTGGGGAAATCTGCGTCAGGAATTTAGCTAGGTCAGCAATAGAGTCAGACAGATGGTCAGCAGTTTGGGCTGACACTCTACCTCAGTCCTGTGTTTTTTGTAAATCTTAACACCCTCTGCTAATGCATTCAATTTGTTCAATTCCAGACAGGAGACAGTTTAAAGAATATGATTATATACCTTGTACCCTTTAACATTAAGTCAAATTTTAACTAATACCTCCACATCACAAGGCAGAGGTGAGAAATATAATTTTATCCTCAACACGAACAGCAGTCAACCATTTAATCCCTTGAGCAAATTGTGTCATTTAATTAGATCACAGTCAATCTATACCTCAATACCCTGGTACATTAAAATTATTAATTGCAACCTCAGCAAATGCATTGATTAGCTCACCAGGAAAGATTCAGAATTTCTCTCCCTGGAAAAGAAGCTTCCCAACTTCACTCCTGGATTAAAACGGTAAGGTTTGTCCCCTTATAGTCTGAATCAGATTTATAGTTACTAACACATGCTGTAAAATTTGTTGCTTCACAGCAGCAATACAGTACAATACACAAAATATTACTGTAGGTTACAATAATAAAAATAAAAAGCAAAAAGAGCAAATAGTGAGGTAGTATTCATCAAATGTATGGACATACCCTCAGGAAGGAGGTTCAGAAGCTTGAGGGCACACACAACGATTAAGGGACAGCTGCTTCCTCTCTGCCATCCAATGTTTAAATGGGCACTGAAACCATGAACCTTGCCTCACTTTATTATTTCTGTTTTTGTGCTATTATTAATTTATCTATTGAACAGCCATATATACTTACTGTAATGGATTTACATTCCCCCTCCCCTCAATTATGTACTGCATTGTACAGCTGCTAAGTTAGTAAATTTCATGACATATGCTGGTGATGTTAAACCTGATTCTGAACGGTTCAGAAATCAGATGGCAGTAGGGAAGAAGCTGTTCCTAAAGTACTGAGTGTGCACCTTCAGGCTCATATAGCTCCTTCCTGATGGTAGTAATGAGAAGAGGGCATGTCCTGGAAGGTGATGGTCCTTACTGATGCATGCTCGAAGATGTCCTCGATGGGGCTGGGGGGGGGAGAGTTGTGCCCATGATGGAGGTGGTCAGGTCTACAACCCTCTGCAGTATTTTTTGATCCTGTGCACTGGCACCTTCATATCAAGGAGTGATGCAACCAGTCAGAATGTTCTCCATTGTATGCACGTACAAACTTGTAGGCATCTGTATAACTTGGATCTCAAATAAAAACTTAAGACTCTCTTCTTACAACCATTTCAGTGGCAATTCATAGTGGAGTGTCCGTACTTTCTGGGATAAGGGGAATGTAGGAGAGTGTGCTGAATTAGAAGCAAAGTTTCCTGTAGCTGGGGGGCAGAGACTTTAAAGACATATTGTTCTCGTTTCTGCGGAGGGAGGGGAAGGAGTGGTCTGATTTGGAAGGTTTAATGAGTCCTCTGGGTGAGCATTCTGAGTTGGTATCGGCCCTTACTTCCTGGCGAATAAATGGCCAAGAGCCCAGAAGGAAAGTCTCAGTTATCACTGGCTCAGGATGATCTTGGGGATGACACCCATCCCCGACAGGGAAGAGGAGCACGAGACCTGGGTGGAGCAGACCTCTCAGATGCTGGATGAGTGGCAGTGCTCTGATGATGTGAAAAGACAGCGATTGGTAAAGAGCTTGAGGGGGCCGGCTGCTGACGTAGTGAGATCCTTAAAGACACAGAAACCCTTTGCTACTTCTGTGGGCTACATGCAAGCACTAGATAATGATATTGGAACGACGGGAAGCCCATGGAGCTGATGACGGTGTTTCAGAACATGTTTCGGGTGGGGGGGGGGGAGAGAGGAGAGAGACTCTGCGCCTACATTGTTCAGTTAGAGAGGTAGCCGAGTTGCTTGCTGTGTGGGGGGGGGGGGGGGGGAGAGAGGAGAGAGACTCTGCGCCTACATTGTTCAGTTAGAGAGGTAGCCGAGTTGCTTGCGGTGGGGGGGGGGGGGGGAGAGAGGAGAGAGACTCTGCGCCTACATTGTTCAGTTAGAGAGGTAGCCGAGTTGCTTGCTGTGTGGGGGGGGGGGGGGGGGGAGAGAGGAGACAGACTCTCCGCCTACATTGTTCAGTTAGAGAGGTAGCCGAGTTGCTTGCGGTGGGGGGGGGGGGGCATTCAAACGGCTGAGGTGAATCAGATAAGGATGAACCAAGCCGCGAAAGGCACACACTCACAGAACGTGATCACTTGGGGTGTCCGAATGACTCCTAAGACGTGCCCCTGCCCTCGTTTGACAAGCTGATCAGAGAAGCAAGAGAGGAAGAGAATGCGATGGAGGCCTCTGACAGCAAGATATAGTCCTCGGTAGTGGCCCCCTTTGCTGAAGTGACCCCCGACTGTCCACCCACGGGGGTGGTAAAGGAACTTGTGGCAGAGTTTAGGGTGGAGATGTCCCGGTTATTATCAGCTGGTAGGGCCACCCTGCATGACAAAGCCGAAGGGAGACGGACCCCTGAGGGAATGGACTGAGCAGAGGGCTGCTAGTGAATGGGGTCCTGTGAGAAGGGGAGTGTCTGCTATAACTGTGGGGAAGCCTTTGGAGAGTGAGCCCCTGGGAGAGAGACTGAAGGAAACTTAGAAAAGGGAACAGCCTGGAGTCTTGCGGGGGAACAGATTCCCAGCAATCTATCAAGAAACACCCTAAAGCAAAAAACTTATTCCTGAAGGCTTAGTGGGGCCAAACTCCAGTTTATTGTTACAGATTGAGGGTATTTATCCCATACTTGACACAAGGTCACAGGTCACTCTACTGTAGTGTTCACTTTACAACCGGTATCTGACGCATTTACCATTGATGTCACTCAGTGCTAGAGATCTGGGGTCTTAGTATGGATGACTATGCGTGCGATGGTTACTTGTCATTGAAGCTGGAGCTTTCAGAGGCAAATGTGGTAGAAGCCGAGGTCCTTGATACATCAGTTCAGGTTTGTCTGGACCCTGTTGAGAAAGACGAAGCTGCAACTCTCGTGGGGACAAATACTCCTATTGTGAGGAGGCCAGTGGGAGCCCGCAAGGAGAGAGTTGGAGAGAGCTTTCTGAAAATATCGTCCATTCACCCTGTGTCTGAGCTGCTTTTGAGGAAGTGTGTGGGCACTTACGAGCATAAACAAGGAACTATGTGGTACACCCACATTTTGGCCTGGGGAAGTAACGAGAGTGATGCGAAACCCCAAATTTCCCAGCAGGCCTGAGTGCAAGGTGGATGCACCGGAAAACCACAAATGAGTCAGGCTTAAGTGCTGAGGTAATGCGGCAGCCCTAACTACAGAAGTCTTCGGTCGTGCAAGGTAACCAGATGACAGCGATCGTCAGGAACACTTCAGAGAGAGAGGGGTCACCCTCAAGCAGGGCATGCCAGTGGCACACCTCTTTCCAGTGATGGCAATGTCTACTGTCCCTGTAAGACAAGCCGCGGAGAAATTCTCTCCAAAAAACGGGAAAGTTGACTGCTGAAGTCATTCCCCCGGAATCCGAAGGTTGGAAGGAGGTCGATCGAGAAGGTGTTGAAGCTGGAAGATGTCTTTTCTACTGACGAGTTTGATGTAGGCTGTTCCAAGAGCACTTGCCACATCATCCAGGTGACAGAGGACACTCCATTCAGAGAAAGGTTGCGGCGGCTAGCCCCCACAGAGGTGAAAGACGTTTAGCAGCATCTGCAGAAGCTGGGAGAGTCCAGATGTCCCTATGCATCTCCAATAGTGGTGGCCAGGAAGAAGAATGGGAAAGTACGGATGTGTGTGGACTACTGGACTCTGAACGGGCGTACTGTCCTGACCAGTGCACGGTCCCAAGGATTGAGGACGCAGTGGTCTCTCTGAGAGGCGCAAAATGCTTCAGTGTGCTGGACTTGAAGAGTGGATGTTACCAGATCCCCATGAGTGAGGCTGACAATGAGAAGACTGCACTTATGTCCACTGGGATTCTTCCAGTTTGAAAGGATGCCCTAGGCATTATTGGGAGCCCTGGAAACTTTCCAGCATGTCATGGAGAAAACAGTGGGGGATGTGAACTTGCTTGAGGTGTTGTTGGTTGAACACGGATGATCTCTGTGTTCGGGTCCAGCTCGGAGGAACATGAAGCGACGCTACTGATGGTGCTGGGCCACCAGAAAGCTGAAGAGTTAAAACTTTCCCTGGGCAAGTGTCAGTTCTGCAAGATGTCTGTCAACTACGTTGGACACAGTCTCACGGGATGGGAGTAGCTACAGATCTGCCTGATAGAGGCGGTGACCACATGGCCAAAGACCCAGACTGTGAGCACCTTGTGCTTGTTCCTTGGATTCTGTGGGTCTACCATAGGTTCATGAGGGACTGCTCTAAAGTGAGTCACCCTTTTACTTAGCTTCTGTGCAGTTTCTTACCCAAAGGAGGGTAAGGGAGGAGGACAAAAGGAGAGGAGAATAACGAATAATCTTAGCCCTTTGGAGCCTTTTGGGCCGAGTTGGGATGTGAAATGTGAAGAGGCCTTTCAGTTATTGTAGGAGCTGCTGACAAAAGCACCGGTGCTGACTTTTGCAGATCCCTGACTGCCGTATGTACTGCATTCAGATGCCAGTGGAGAGGGCTTAGGGAATGTTCTGTATCAGGATCAGGGCACAGGGTTCAGACCTGTTGCGTTTGTCAACCGAGTCCGTCACCCTCCAAGCTAAACTACCTCATGCACAAATTGGAGTTCCTGGCATTGAAACGGGCTGTGGTGAATAAGCTAAGTGACTATCTATATGGTGCCAAGTTTGAGGTGAGGACAGACAACAACCCATTAACTTGTGTCCTAACCTTGACAAAATTGGATGCCACAGGCCATCAGTGGTTGGCAGCGTTGTCTGCCTATGATTTCAGCCTGAAGTACCAGCTGGGGAGTCGGAACACTGATGCCAATGCTTTATCCCAATGTGCACATGAAGAGCTAGACAGGGACAGAGAGTGGGAGAGCGCTCCTGCCCCTGGAGTCAAAGCTATGTGCCAGTTTTCCATCACGGGGAAAGTAGAGGAAAGGCAAGGGCACAATCAAGTAATAGATCATTTGGGAGCTTCTGATGGTGCCATTCCACATACTTACTGCAAGTTGACTGCTCTGAAGATAAAGCAGTTGCCGGAATTGTGTCCCAGGGAAGTGGCAGCTGCTCAGTGAGATGACCTGTGCATAGGCACCATTTAGTCAACAGTTGCGGAAGGGGACATGGCCCAAGCAAACAAGATGAAACACCCTGGACTGTATTTGCTATTGAGAGAATGGCCCAGATTGGAGTTGAGGAACCAGATTCTCTATCAGGCCTCCAGACCAGCCTCAGCATTTCCAGCTGATTCTGCCTGAGAAGTATTGGAGGATTGTGTTAAAGTTTCTGCATGATGATTTTGGGGGTTGACAAGAGCTATGGATTGCTCAGAGATCTGGTCTACTGGCCCCAAATGAAGCCAGAGGTCGAAGAGTACTACAAGTCATACATTCGATGTATAGGGAGGAAGACGCTGCCTACGAGGGCTGTTCCGTTGTCCCACTTGCAGAGTGTGGGGCTCCTTGATCTGGTGTGTATGGAGTTCCTATCAATGGAGCCTGATGGCAGCAACATGGCAAATGTTTTGGTTATTATGGATCACACCACCTCATCACCCGCAGGGTGAATGGCAGCCCAAGAGGTTCAGTTGGACCTTGCTAGACATGCTCGTAACCTTGGAGATCAGTAAAAAGAACAACTGGAGTCAATATATCAGATATCTGGGTACTCGCCATATTATCTGATGTTTGGGTGGTTGCCTGTTGACCTCTTTTGGGACTTGTGGGGGAGATCTATAACAAAAAAAAACTTCTGAAGTATGTGTCTGATATGAGAAGGTAGCTGAAAAAGGCTTATGAACTAACTAGCTGAAGTCTTGGCTACCAAGCAGAATCAAAAGTAAGAGGTACGATCAAAAAGGTTAGGTTCTCAACTCATGCCTAGAGCGAGTTCTCAAAGAATCTGGGGCAACTTGTGAACCATAATAGGCTGACCACCGAGCAGCTATGCCCTATAGTGGAGAGTCAGATATCAAACGTACCAGTTTTCTGAGTGAAACCAGAGGATGGAGACAGGCTCGTCACCATTCTCCATCGGAGCCACCTTCTACTCTGGGACAAGAGGTACATGTTGACCCAGAGCCTGGCCTGGACCTTAAGGGGACTCTGCAACAAAGTGGGGAACCGAAGGACTGGCAGCGGGAAGGATTAGACCAGACTCCACCCCTGAATGTGATACAGACTGAGGATGAGGAAATGGGAGTGTGGCGTATGCTGACTTATGCAAACTCCTCAATAGTTGACAAAGAGATTCCCAACCCTTCTCAAGCTGAGGTGGGTGAAATGGGGGGGGGGGGGAACTAGCAGTGGACAGGCAGGTTTGCAGTTAGGAAATTACAGGAGGCTAGACTCCAAAGTACCTGGGCATGAAGGTGAGCTCGGCCAAGTGATGAGGGGACCTGAATAGTCGGGAGGCATGAGTAATGGACAGACAGGGGCCTCCCCAAGTAGACAGGGAAGAGGCAAGGGAGTGTTTAAAGATGAAAAAGTAGTAAAGAGGTCCCAAAGAGTCAGGAGACTGGTAGAGATCCCAAAGAACCAGGAGACTGGTCTATGTTGCACCCAGGGAACAGAATGTGGCACCCACTGCCTTGGTGAGCTACGTCACTGCCATTTACATCCAGGTTGGACTTCATGCTTTGTGTGAAGGGGTGGCAAATTATCTCAATGTCATGAGAACATGACTAATTTTGGTGGGGTGGGGAAGAAGAGTAACACCCTGGGAAAGGATTTCACTGCTAATGTCATGGGCTTCTGTTTAAGCAGTGCTTGGGATTCAGCAGTGTTAGAGACTTCGGGTGCTTTGGAATGTGAGCCGTCCATTGAAGGATGTGTGTTTTTCATGTTGTGGGCCCGACACTAGTGTGAGCTGGGGACTTTTGTTTGATGGGTGATAAAGAGCGAAGACACTGGAGAGAACCAGTTGTAGGATTTGACCTGGTGGGGGACCGTGATTCAATGGAGATCGACCGAGGATCGGTGAATATGAATCTTAGGAAGAGTTGAGCTCCAACTTGTGCATATTTGACTGTTTAATTGCAATGGGCCTTTTTTTTCTTTACTAACCCATTAGTTAAGATTCATAAATATAATTCCTTTAATCACATGCAAGTGTACTGTCTGTTATTTCTTGGCACTGAGTTGTAACTGGGTAGAAAACCACACAGCATCCACACAAATCAGGGTTTGGGGTAGGAGAGCTGTCTCAATCTCACGCGTTTGGCAGAACCCTAGACTTACGCAGCCAAGGAAACCAGTGGGGTTTCACCATTGAGAAACTAGACAAAAAAAAACACACTGGACACACTTAGCAGATTCAATAATACCAGTGGGTTTGATACCAGAACGGTCAATGAAGAAACTTTTAACATTGGCTTCCTGTTTTCCCTGCTTTAATATTGCCGAGCACCTCTAGCATCTCCCACTTGCCTGGCCAAGACTTGGAATATTTTTACTTCAGATTTCCAACACTGCAGGCATTGTGGTTCCACACACTTGCTTGCGACATAGAGCTGTTAATTGGAAATTTCTGAATAATTTTCCATCAACAAGTACAAAAAATTTAGACCAGAACCATTTCTTCCTGGCACTATACTTCACAGATACAAGGTGCTTATGTTGAATACTTCAGCAGCAATATCCAAATACTCACCACCTTTAGCTGCCTCATTTCTCTGGAAATGGCCCCATTTAAAAATTAATTGGTCAGGCCTCCAAGTTTGATTTAAAATTTGTTAATATGGACAATTCACCAACTAAACTCAGTGTTCGCTACTTCCACTCAATCCTGTCATTCTACAGCTTACTGTAAATTTGGATTTCCAATGTCTCAGTTGGACTCAGTACAGGAGAGTGTATTTAATCTGGATATAAACACACTGTTACAATGGCATTACAGGAAAGATACTGGCGTGGACAGTGGAATGGCTGACAGGCAGGAGGCAGTGAGTAAGAATACAGGAGGCCTTTTCTGGTTGGCTGCCAGTGACTAGAGGTGTTCCTCAGAGTACTGGGACTAGTATTTTTCACATTATTTGTCAATGATTTGGATAATGGAATTGAAGACTTTGTGGCAAAGTTCACTGATGATATGAAGATAGGTTGCAGGGTAGGTAGTGCTAAGGAAGCTGTACAACTGCAGAAGGATTTATGACAAATCAGAATAATGGGCAAAACAGTGGCAAATGGAATAGTGTTGGGAAGTGTACAATAATGCATTTTGGTAAAAGGAACAAAAGTCCAGACTATCATGTAAATGGAGAGAAAATTCAAACATCAGAATTCAAACTCAGGAGTCCTCGTGCAAGACTCCCATAAGGTTAATCGACAGGTTGAGTCTGTGGTAAAGGAGGCAAATGCAACATTGGCATTTATTTCAAGGGGAATAGAATACAAAACAAGGAGATAACGCTGAGGCTTTATAAGACACCAGTCAGGCTGCACTTGGAGAATTGTCAACAGTTTTGGGAAAAGATGTGCTGTCATTGAAGGTCCAGAGGAGGCTCATGAGAATGAAGAGGTTAACACACGAGGAGTGTCTGGCAGCTTTGGGCTTATACTCACGGAATTTAGAAGCATGCAGGGGGATCTCATTGAAGCCTACTGAATGCTTAAAGAACTAGATAAGGAGGATGTGGAGAGGATGGCAGTGGTGTCCTGAACTAGAGGGCTCAGCCTCAAAACTGAGGGGCAACCCTTTAGAACAGAGGTAAGGAGGAATATTTTTGCCAGAGAATATTAAATTAGTGGACTGCTCTGCCACAGACAGCAGTGGAGGCCAAGACTGGGAGTATATTTAAAGTGAAAATTGATATCTCCTGATTGGTCAGGGCATCAACGGTTGGTGAGAAGACAGGTGTGTGGGGTTGAGTGGGATCCGGAATCAACCATGATGGAATGGTGGAGCAGACTATGGGCTGAATGGCCTAATTCCATTCCTATGTCTTATGGTCTAATGGGACTAGTGTAGTTAATTAATTGTGTTCTTAATATCCAGGGCCAGGAAATGCTACAACTAGCTTTTGGATTTTATTTTTAGGACCCGAGTGACAATACTGCAAAGACACATACAATTCTAGTTTGCTGATTTGAGCTGCTGGCTTGTAGGCTAGAAGCTGCTCTCCTCTCCCCCCCAACCCCCCACCCACCCATTCACCAAACTCTGTTCACAGAGATCACCACCAGACCAAATGAAAATTTCAAACCCCCAGTTTCCTCATCCACAGCAGCATGATCATACTGAAATAACAGCATAATAATGAATTGACAATTTTACTGTATGGATATCTGATTATTTTTCCTTCATTTTCTGGTCTATTATTTTTGATTGTTCAATTCAGTTTCCACCATACAAGTTTCTGATGGACTCAATAGCACAAGGACCCCACTGTTCTAAAACAGACCGTCTCTTCCAAGGAACAAGACCAACATGTCATTGAAATGGGCACTGTGTGACACCCTTTAGCTGCATTAAGTATGGGGTCATTCCACTGCAAGGTAATCCACACACTTGAAACAATCATTCCTTCCCCAGTTAAACGGTCGGAAATGAACACAACTTCCTGAATTTGTATTGTGTCTATATTTTTCAAAATCCAAGGAAACCACCCAATTGCTTAACTGTTTCCTGCCACTTTCTTTTAATGTAGTTTGATATTCTGGCACATCTTCAATACACTAAACACTGACTGCATGATTGCTTTGTGAACATCTCCAGTCTCAAAGGAGGTACATTCCCAAGTTTCTGCTCAATTGGCATTTTAATTCTCTTCCTTTATACTCCTCTATTATTCATCATTTCCATCATTACTGAACCACTTCCAGTCATTTTTTAAACTTTAAAATTTAGACTCATTGCATTAAACCATTGCTGATCCTAGATATCATATCATATACACACAGTCTATTGCTGAAGATAACCGTGGAAACCTAATACCCAATAGAATTTGTGTTGCGACTTGCTAGAGAATATTGCACTGAGGGCAGGAGCAGAACGAGAAGTCATCAATACAAAATTGTCAAGAAAGCCAATAGGGAATTCAGAACAGACTCCCTTTGATCAAAGCATGGCAAGAATGCAACTTGCTTATCACAAGTTGAAGAGAATGGCATGGACATAGAACGTCATAGCACAGAAACAGGCCTTTTGGCCCTTCTTGGTTGTGCCAAACCATTTTTCTGCCTAGTCCCAATGACCTGCACCTGGACCATATCCCTCTATACCCCTCTCATCCATATACCTGTCCAAGTTTTTCTTAAATGTTAGAAGTGAGCCTGCATTCACCAATTCAACTGGCAACTCATTCCACACTCCCACCACTCTGTGTGAAGAAGCCCCCACCTCCTAACATTACTTTAAATGTTTCCCCCTTCACCCTTACCCATGTCCTCTGGTTTTTTTTCTCCCCTAACCTCAGTGGAAAAAGCTTGCTTGCATTCACTCTATATATACCCATCATAATTTTATACACCTCTATCAAATCTCCCCTCATTCTCCTACGCTCCAGGGAATAAAGTCCTAACCTATTCAACCTTTCTCTGTAACTCAGTTTCTCAAGTCCCAGCAACATCCTTGTAAACCTTCTCTGCACTCTTTCAACCTTATTAATATCCTTCCTGTAATTCGGTGACCAAAACAGCACACAATACTCCAAATTCAGCCTCACCAATGTCATATACAACCTCACCATAACATTCCAACCCTTATACTCAACAGTTTGATTTATAAAGACCAATGTACCAAAAGCTCTCTTTACGACCCTATCTACCTGTGACACCACTTTTAGGGAATTATGTATCTGTACTCCCAGATCCCTCTGTTCTACTGCACTCCTCAGTGTTCTACCATTTACCTTGTATGTTCTACCTTGGTTTGTCCTTCCAAAGTGCAATACCTCACACTTGTCTGCATTAAACTCCATCTGCCATTTGTCAGCCCATTTTTCCAGCAGGTCCAAATCCCACTGCAAGCTTTGAAAACCTTCCTCGCTGTCCACTACACCTCTAATCTTTGTATCATCAGCAAATTTGCTGATCCAATTTACCATATTAACATCCAGATCATTGATATAGATGATAAATAACAATGGACCCAGCACTGATCCCTGTGGCACACCACTAGTCACAGGCCTCCACTCAGAGAAGCAATCCTCCACTACCACTCTGACTTCTCCCATTGAGCCAATGTCTAATCCAATTTACCACCTCACCATGTATACCTAGTGACTGAATCTTCCTAAACAACCTCCCATGCAGGACCTTGTCAAAGGCCTTTCTGAAGCCCATGTAGACAACATCCACTGCCTTCCCTTCATCCACTTTCCTGGGGACCTCCTCGGCAAAACTCTAATAGATTGCTTAAACATGACCCACCATGCACAAAGCCATATTGACTCTCCCTAATAAGTCCCTGTCTATCCAAATACTTCTAGATCCTATCTCTTAGTACTCCTTCCAATAATTTACCTACTACTAATGTCAAACTAACAGGCCTATAATTTCCCGGATTACTTTGAGAGCCTTTTTGAAACAACTGAACAACATGAGCTATCCTTCAATCCTCCGGCACCTCACCCGTGGATACTGACATTTTAAAATATTTCTGCCAGGGCCCCTGCAATTTGAACACTAGTCTCCTTCAAGATCTGAGAGAATACTCTGTCAGGTCCTCAGGAAGCAAATCTACCCTGATTTGCTTCAAGACAGCAAGCATCTCCTCTGTATAGGTTCAATGACCTCACGACTTGTTTGTCTTATTTCCATTGACTCCTTGCCAGTTTCCTTAGTAAATAGATGCAAAAAAAAAATCTATTTAAGATCTCCCCCATTTCTTTTGGTTCCACACTAATCTTGAAGAGAACCAATTTTATCCCTTACTATCCTTTTGCTCTTAATATACCTGTAGAAGCTCTTTGGATCACCCTTCACCTTGACTGCCAAAGCAACTTCATGTCTTCTTTTAGCCCTCTTGATTTCTTTCTTAAGTATTTTCTGGCACTGTTTACACTCAAGCATCTTATTTTTTCCCTTGTTGCCTATACCTGTCATACATCTCTCTCTTCATCAGATTTCCAATATCCCTTAAAAACCAACCTTATTCTTATTCACTTTGTCTTTAATCTTGACAGAACATACAAACTCTGCACTCTCAATTTCTCCTTCCAATCACATCCTTGCCAGAGAACAACCTGTCCAATCCATGCTTTATAGATCCTTTCTCATTTCTTCAAATTTGGCCTTTTTCCAGTTTAGAACCTCAACCTGAGGACCAGATCTATCTTTATCCATGACCAAGTTGAAACTAATGGTGTTATGATCACTAGACCCAAAATGTTCCCCTACACATACTTCCGTCACTTGTCCTAACTCGATTCCTAATAGGAGATCTAATATTGCATTCTCTCTAGTTGGTACCTCTATATATTGATTTAGAAAACTTTCCTGAACACATTTTTCGAACTCTAACCCATCTAGACCTTTAACAGTACATAATACAACCACATTAATGTGGTCATACATTTCCTTTTTCTCAGTTCCCACCATATGGCCTCGGTAGACAAACCCTCTAATCTGTCCTGCCTGAGCACTGCTGTAACAATTTCCCTGACTAGCAATGCCACCCATCTCCCACCCTTCATCCCTCTGCCTCTATCACGTCTGAAACATCAGAACCCTGGTACATCAAGCTGCCAGTCCTGCCCCTCCTGTAGCCATGGTTCATAATGTAATTCCATGTGTCAATCCACACCCTCAGCTCATCTGCCTTCCGCACAATACTCCTCGCAGTGAAACTGTCACACCTCAAGATTATTACCACCACACACAACCTTTCTATTTGTGACTTTGCGTGAACTTTTAACATAATTTTCAACCCCGCTCTACTATCCGCTCCGGCACTCTGGTTCCCATCCCCCTGTAAATCTAGCTCAAACACTCCCCAATAGCACTAGCAAACCTCCCTGCAAGGATATTGGTCCCTCTGTAGTTCATGTTTAATGGGAGGCCAAGGAAACACAAGGGAGGAGGGAATGGAGATTTATGAAGACAGATTAAGAAGAGGAAAGCACAGGCTCAAGTGGAACACAAGTTCTGGTGAGGACTAAATGTTCCAGAGTTCTGTTCTACATATAGAGCCCAGACCACTCCAGTTTTCATTCCTTTCACCCTTGCCAATTCCTCATGGCATCTAGGTGGGGAGAAAACATCCAAGTAGCCCTTGTACACAGGAATGAACATGCTAGGGGATCATGAGGCTTGCATGGACTATATGACTTCAAATCAGGTTGCCAGAGATCTTCAAGTAGAAAGGACAGGTTCCAAATCAGCAAGTTTGTAGTTGGTCCTGTAAAGGGGGTTTCTTCTTTTTTCTTTGTTACCCTGTATGTAATCAAAAGGGCTTCTTTGTTTTGTTAACTAGCAGGAATGCTCCTTTGTTGCGAGAGCGTGCTGGAAGCTTGTTTGGGTTAAAATTTACTGATAACGAGAATTGTATTCCTTTGTAAACCAAATGGGGATTAATGTTGTTCTTTCTTCTGAGTCTGCAAGCGGTTGTTGACGGGCTTTTGGGGAGATCGGCGCGAGGGGGTGAGAGAGAGGACACAATGCTGTAAGCTGGGCGAGGAATGGACCCCAAGTGGGGGTCCGAGGCCAAGAGGTACTCCGAGGAAGGGGGATGAAGCGAGATGTGCTTGGTTGACCACTTGGAGGGTCCTGAGCTGCGAGTCGAGGAGTTTGGAGGGGATCGAATGGTGGCCAGAAGACTTCAGTAATTGAGCTCCAACGGTTGTGCACAAAGTGGTTTGGACTTTGATAAGTTTGGCGCCTTTTCTTTATTTTTTCTCTTCATATATACTATATCGTTATTAATCATTTAAGTTATAGTAACCTTTATAAATTGTACTCATTTAATCGCTTATGGTGTATTGTCTGTTTTTGGGCGAGGCGGGGACATCACACAGCATACACACCAGCTGATTACCCAGTTTGGCAGGGCCAAAGGCTGCTCCCCCTAGACGAGAACAAGCTGAGCGAGCCTGAGGTGACCCAGGGGGTTACAGTCCAATAATCAATAAACTACTGAAGCTGCAAATCAGAAATACAGTTCCAGCTCCAAGGAAGAGCCATCAATGTGAAACATTTCCATGTACACTGCCTGTACTGCTAACTGACTCCTGCATTTTCACAAGCTATCAGTTAGAAGGGGAAAAACAGTTCTACCGCTCAAAATGTCTTATCGAGCTTTTAATGCAGCTCTGGCTGAAAGAACGGGAACAAGCAGAGAAATCCTATCTGGGGAGCTGGATGGAAATGTCATAAAACAAGGGCAAGGCAGTTGGCCAGCTAGAAATAATGAATGGAAAAGCTGAATGGAAAAGCAACTAAGCCAACATTCCTGTATGGCTAACTCAGTCATCCCACAAGGGGAATCATTCAGCTATTTGCACTATCATGCCAGACAATTGCCGTGGTGACACGTGAAAAGGCCACAAAAGTCTTGCTTAGCCATGTTTAACACCAAAATTGGTTTAGAGAGAAGGGTCCTTGAATTTCTTCATCAGTAAATAAACTGGCAATGTAGAACTCAATCTAACCACTGATGTACAAATATATTTTGCCTGGATTCACATGTACAACATCGTGACTAATCCCATGATACTTCTCCACACTGTGCAGCATTCTGCAGGATCTAACATTTTGTAAAAAGCACTGTAACGCTGCCCCAAACATTTAAACCCCTTCACAAAATGAGAAAATCTGCCACAGATGCTGGAAATGCAAAGCAACACACACACAAAAAGAACTTAGCAGACCAGGCAACATCTATGAAAAAGAGTGAACAGATGACATTTCATGACAAGACCTTTCAGCAGCACTGGAAAGGAAGAAGAAGCCAGAATTAGAAGTTGGGGGAGGGGAGGAAGCATCACAAGGAGACAGGTGATAGGTGAATCCCAGAGAGCTGGAGGGTGTGAAGTAAAGAGCAGGAAAGATATAAAGATCTGGAGATGGGGAAATCTGATGAGAGGACAGAAGACCATGGAAGAAAACCAAGGGAAGGAGCAGTGGGAAGTGATGGGTAGGTAAAGAGATAAAGTGAGGGGGAAAAACTAGAGTGGGGAATGGTGAAGTGGAGGCAATTACTGGAAGTTCAGGAAATTGATATCATGCCATCAGGTTGAAGGCTACCCAGATAGAATACAAGGTGTTGCTCCTCCAATCTGACTTATGGCCTCATAGGAGCAGTAAAGGAGCTCATGGATTGACATTTTGGAACAGGAATAGGAAGTAGAAGAGATCTACTGTATCCGGTGCTCCCAATGTGGCCTACTGTATATTGGCAGGGCATGACATCAATTGGGAGACTGCTTCATCAAGCACCTTCACTCCATCACCACAAAAAGTAGGATCACCTGGTGGCCACCCACTTTTTGTGGTGATGGAGTGAAGATGCTCGACAAAGCAGTCTCCCATTTGATGTCATGCCCTACCAATATACAGTAGACCACATTGGGAGCACCGAATACAACAGATCACCCCAACAGACTCACAGGTAAAGTGCTGCCTCACCTGGAAGGTCTGTTTAGGGCCATGAATGGTAGTGAGGGAGGTGGTGCAGGGGCCGGTGTGACAATTGTTTCACTTGCAAGGATAAGTACCAGGAATGAGATTAGTGGGGAGGGATGAGTGGACAAGGGAGTCTCATTGGGAGTGTAAACTTGGTGGGAGGGGGAAGGGAAGATATGCTTGGTGGTGGGATCCCATTGGAGATGGTGGAAGTTATGGACAATTATGTGTTAGATGTAGAAGTTAGTGGAAGGTAGGTCTTTTGGGGTCATCTACTCTATCCAATGCTCCCGATGTGGCCTCCTGCACAATCTGTGAGACCGCTTCGCCAAGCACATCTGCACCATCTGCCACAAAAAGCGGGATGACATAATGGCCATCCATTTCAACTCTACTTCCCACTCCGACATGCCAGTCCATGGCCTCCTTTATTGACTTGAAGTGGCCGCACTAAGGCTGGAGGAGTAACACCATATATCCCCTCCAACTTGATGGCATGAACACTGACTTCTTGAACTTCGTGATTGTTCCCCGTTCCATTCCTTCGCTAATCCCCTTTCCCACTCTCACCTGATCTCCTTACCTGCCCAATCTGGTGCTCTTCTCCCCCCCTTCCCTTTCTTCTATAGTCTTTTACCCCTCTATCAGATACTCCCCCTTCAGCCCTTTTATCTCTTTCACCAACTTCCCAGCTCTTTACTTCTTCCTCTCCTTCCTCACCTTATTCTGACTTCTCCTCTTCCTTTACAGTCCTGACGAAGGGTCTCGGCCCGAAATGTCGACAGCGCTTCTCCCTATAGATGCTGCCTGGCCTGCTGCGTTCCACCAGCGTTTTGTTCAGTTCTTTCAACACTATTAGCTGGTGTAGTAATGAAGCTCAAGGCACAGAGCAGCTCACTTCTGACAGACTACACCACAAGCAATTGAACAAGTAATCTGCATCAGGGACGTCACCACAAACAAACCAGATTAACACACCTGGTGTGGGTGAAAAACCAGAAGAAATCATGGGCAAAGTTCCTTGATTTCTTTCTGAAAGCACTGGTCTGTTGTTTTAAAAACCCTGGTTCAGTAGCTCATCTCCAAGCCACTACCTCTGACACAAACTGGCTCTTGCTCATCTGCTCAAATCCCACTGAAAGGGTGGAACAAGAAATGGCAGCAGTAATGTTGTTTCTTGAATTAAATCTTCCTTAACCTTCAGTAAAGCCATACACAGTTAAAAACAACATTCAAAGTCAAAATTTATTTGAATACAATCTGGTCTCCAATTGGATAGCAGGAGCACCAAGACTCAATTAGATGAGATTTGTGGGAAGTGGGAACTAGCTAGAGCTCCACCTACTGGTTCCCAGTGGATGGTGTGAAAGGATCTTGATAAGTGATACTCTTTATAGACAATAGGTGCAGAAGTAGACCATTCGGCCCCTCGAGTCTGCACTGCCATTCTGAGATCATGGCTGATCATTCACTATCAATACCCAGTCCCTGCCTTGTCCCTATATCCCTTGATTCCCCTATCCATCAGATATCTATCCAGCTCCTTCTTGAAAGCATCCAGAGAACTGGCCTCCACCGTCTTCCGAGGCAGTGCATTCCACACCTCCACAACTCTCTGGGAGAAGAAGTTTTTCCTCAACTCTGTTTTAAATAACTGACCTCTTATTCTCAATCCATGCCCTCTGGTACTGGACTCTCCCAACATCTGGAACATATTTCCTGCTTCAATCCTATCAAATCCTTTAATTATCTTAAACGTTTCAATCAGATCCCCTCTCAATCTCCTCAATTCCAGTGTGTACAAGCCCAATCTCTCCAATCTCTCTGCGTAAGACAGCCCTGCCATCCCAGGAATCAACCTAGTGAATCTACGCTGCACTTCCTCAATTGCCAGAATGTCCTTCCTTAAACCTGGAGACCAAAACTGTACACAATATTCCAGGTGTGGTCTCACCAGGGCCCTGTACAAATGCAAAAGGACATCCTTGCTCTTGTACTCAATTCTCCTTGTAATAAAGGCCAACATTCCATTTGCCCTCTTCACTGCCTGTTGCACTTGCTCATTCACCTTCATTGACTGATGAACTTGGACTCCGAGGTCTCTTTGCATTTCTCCCTTAACTAACTCTACACCGTTCAGACAATACTCTGCCCTCTTGTTCCTGCTTCCAAAGTGGATAACTTCACATTTATTCACATTGAATGACATCTGCCAAGTATCTGCCCACTCACCCAGCCTATCCAAGTCTCCCTGTATTCTCCTAACGTCCTCTTCGCATGTCACACTGCCACCCAGTTTAGTATCGTCAGCAAACTTGCTGATATAGTTTTCAATGCCCTCATCTAAATCGTTGACATAAATCATAAAGAGCTGTGGTCCCAATACAGAGCCCTGTGGTACCCCACTATAGAGGCACAAATTGAGCAATACTGCTTCGCAAATTTCATGTTTGAGATATTGCAGGACTGGAAGATAATTTAAATCTTGGCAAATGTGAAAATGTCACACAGGATACAGAATCAGTTAGTTACAATTTACTGACCAGGAAAGCACTGAATAGTCAGAACACAAGATGGCAGAGAGGGAAAAAATAATAATTTTACTTGCAAGTTCAAATAAGAGAAAAATATTAAGTCTTCCTGCTAGAGAGAAAAATAAGGCAGAGACTGTTTGGGATAAAACTGTCCAGATCAGCATGACAGTGAGCAGAGGAGAACAGAATCAAAGATAGAAACAGTACTAGCTAGCACATCAGTTAGCACTTGGAAAAGAAGCAGTGTTAGCATCTAATGATCCAACATCTGTTCCACATTTCAAAAAATTCATCAAAACCATTAAGAATGCAATTAGAAAGGAATGGGTGGAAGAGACACCACCACAGTTTGCTGCAGACTAAGGGCAGAGACAGCAAATGCAGTGGAGGCATATCAAATCGGAAGGCAAAGATTTTATGGAAAAGGACAAGAGGTTTGGAGATCAAATGCATAATTTTTTTTTCACCTAATGGATGGATGAAATTTTGAGCTCAATGCTTCAGTGAACGGTGGAGACAGCCTCTCTCACATCATTTGACGCATCAAAGCCATATTAACCTGTATAGGAGCGGAATTAAATAATTTGGCCCATCAAGTCTGCTCTACCATTTCATCATGGCTGATCCATTTCCCTCTCAACCCCATTCTCCTGCCTTCTTCCTGTAACCTTTCATGCCCTGACTAATCAAGAACCTATCAAACTCAATATACCCAATAACTTGGCCCACACAGCTATCTGTGGTAAAGAATTCCAGAGATTCACCAACTTCAAACTAAAGAATTTACCACCTGCTTTCTAAATGCTATGCCCTCTGGTCCTAGATTCCCCCACCATAGGAAACATCCTCTCCAACATCCACTCTGTCTAGGCCTCTCAACATTCCGCAGGTTTCAATGAGATCCCTCTCCTCCCCACCCCCCCCGCATTCTCCTAAATTCTAGCAAGTCCCAGAGCCTTCAATCAATTCTCATACGCAAGCCTTTCATCTGCAGAATTACTCTTGTGAATCTCCTCTAAACTTCCTCCAATTGTCAGCACATCCTTTCTTGAATAAGGGGCCCAAAACTGTTCACAATACTCCAAGTAAGGCCTCACTAGTGTCTTACAAAGTCTCAGCATTACATCCTTGAATTTATATTCAAGGCTACAGACATGGTGCTGGTACATGGGATCAGAAATAGATGCTTAATGTCTGCACAAACATGGAGACCTGTAGGGCCCATTTCATGCTGATCAAGGCAACCCAGGTTATATGCAAATCAGACTGATAACTGGGCCAGATATTGATAACCATGAGATGTACGGTGGGTTGAGAAAAATCAATTAATGATTTTGATTTGCAAAAAGGGTTAAAATTAATCAAACCATCTCCTGTAAGTCATCCATCATAACATTGAGATTACAAATTGGAAACTTCCACTTTCAATCTATAGTATTTTGAGAGTTTAAAAAGCCTTTACAAATGGCCCAGGCTCCATATTGCCTGGAAGTAAGTGTCAATTACATTTCCCTCACGCTCCTGATAAAGATGACAGATAAAGGGATGCACTCAGCAGTGATAGGTGGGTATTTAAATATAACAACACTTTCTTATGCCCACTTCAATGAAGAGCAATGTAACAAATGGACAGGTAAAATCATGCACAAAGCCCCATACAAGCAGTGGAAGGAATGCAGCAATCCACAAACTATCCAGCTGCCTGCCCTGTCAGTCAGTCACCTGTCCACATGTAGAAGCCCTACAGTTCATCTGCCTCTTCAGCCACTTTAGAATCTAGAAAAAGTCAAATTTGATCCCAAGGGTTTGCACAAGGAAGTACAGTGACTGAGGTCACCAGAAATGATACCATTTTATATTATAGCCAAAAAATATTTAAGAAATAAGTTACTTAACTTGTACACATCAACACAGGGTTTGTGTGTACTGAAGCAATAACCTTCCCAACACTCTTTCCCCCAGAGTCAAAGGGACTATTTGACAACAAATTAGTAAGTCAGTGCCAAGAAAAGCCAACCCACAACAAAAAAAAAGCAGTGAAAAAAGGGAAGGTCAAAAGAGATAAGTGAATCTTAATGTCTGGGGATTAAGAATTTCAAAAGTCGTCTAAATTACAAAAGCATCAAATTCTATTTAACTGCTCAGTTATTGTTATTCAATTAGTTAAAAGCATCTCCATTGCTCCTTTCTTCATATTCCAACTGCCACTTATTCCAGACAGCACTCTAGGAGGACTCGGTCCTTCCCAAAAACTGGCAGCCAAATTTAGGGAGAGAAGGTTTTCTAAATGTTCAATCAGCATTTCTCACAGATTCTTCCAACCTCTTATCCCCACCTCCTTCCACCCACAACTTTTAACTCCATGAAAAATATTGACATCCCCTCAGGAAGTTACTTCAAATGGAAAGTATGTGCCACCATTCAAACAAGACAGAATCAAAGCTTTTGCTAAGTTCTTCTGGCAAATACGTAGAAAACAGGATGGTTGAACTGGCTAAGATGCTTCTCAATAGTAAGCCTCAAAGTGAAACAAACAGAACCACTGCTCAATTACATACCCAGAACTTCAAACAAAAAGACATTCTCAAGACAGTCAACCCTGGGGATAATGCAGCCATTCAGCAAAAGATAATATTAACCTTAACCATATGAGGGCTTGTTAAAAGCTCTGTCACAAAGACTAACTGTATACAGCTAAATAGTTACAGTACTAGGAAAATCAACTGCTGAATCACTTGGAGTGGAATCCTTTCAAATACAATGCCTATAAAATGTATTCACCCCCTGTGGAAATTTTCATCTCTTATTGTTTTGCAACATTGAATGACAGTGGATTTAATTTAGCTTTTTTGAGACCAATCAACAGAAAAGACTCTTTCACATCAAAGTGAAAACAAATTGGTCTAAATTTATTACAGGTATTAAATAATAACTGATTGCATAATTACTCACCCACTTCAAGTCAGTATTTAGTAGATGCACCTTTGGCAGCAATTACAACCTTCAGTCTGTGTGGATATGTCTCCATCAGCTTTGACATCTGGACACTACAATTTTTCCCTTTTCTTTACAAAACTGCTCAAACTATCAGATTGCATGGGGATTGTGAGTGAACAATCCTTTTCAAGTCCACCCACAAATTTCAATTGGATTGAGACATGAACTCTGACTTGGTCACCTCAGGACATTAACTTTGTTGTTTTTAAGCCATTCCTGTTTAGCTTTGGCTCTATGTTTGACGTCATTATCATCTCCCAAGTCGCCACTTCCTCACAGACTGCGTCAGATTTTCCTCCAGGTTTTCCCTGTATTTTGCTGCATTCATTTTACCCTCTACCTTCACAAGCCTTCCAGGGCCTGCCGTAGTGAAGCATCCCCACAGAACGACGCAGTCACCACCACACTTCACGGTAGGGATAATGTGTTTTCATGATGCATGGTGTTTGGCTTACGACCATAGAATCTTCTTCCAGCTGACTTCAGAGTCTCCTACGTGGCTTCTGGCAAACTCTAGCCGAGATTTCACGTGAGTTCTTTCCTCCCCAGCAGTGGCTCTCTCTTTGTTGTGACTAGTGAAGCACCCTGGCAACAGTTATCATATGTGTTGGCTCTCCCATCTAAGCCAGTGAAGCACGTAATTCCTCCAGAGCTGTCACAGGTCTCTTGGTGGCCTCCCTCACTAGTCTCCTTCTTACACAGTCACTCAATTTTTGAGGACAACCTGCTCTATTCAGATTTACAGCTGTGCCATATTCTTTCCATTCTTCATGACTGAAAACTGTACTCCAAAGATACTCAGTGACTTGGAAATATTCTTGTATCCATCTCCTGACTTGTGCTTTTCAATTACCTTTTCACAGAATAGCTGTGAGTGTTCTTTTGTCTTCAGGGTGTGGTTTTTGCCAGGATACGGACTCTCCAGCCATTAGACCTTCCAGATACAGATACTCATTTTTACTACAGTCAATTGAAACACCTTGACTGCATACAGGTCTCCAAAAATAGATCTCTCTTTAACTATGTGACTTCTAAAACCAATCGGCTCCACCAGTGATGATTTGGTGTGTCATATTAAAGGGGTGAATATTTATGCAATCAATTATTTTGCGTTTTATATTTGTAATTAATTTAGATCACTTTTTGTAGAGATCTTTTTTCACTTTGTCACGAAAGTATTTTTCTGTTGACCAGTGTCAAGAAAAGCCAAGTGAAATTAACTGCGATTCAATATTGCAAAACAACAAAACATGAAAACTTCCAAAGAGGTGGGGGTAAATAGTAATAGTTTTCATAAGTACTGTAGATTGGTCCAGTAATTTACTCAAAATAATTATATTCAAATGCCTCTCAACATCTCCTTCCTTTGGCTTCCTATATTCTCTCACTAGTTAAGTTCACTGCATTGCCCTTCTTTACCAGGGGAGTAAATCTGGAGCTCAGTGATTAAAAGAACAGAAGCAGGAGATCAATCAGCCCTTACAGCCTGTGTCACCACTAAATTAATTCATGACAAACCCCATCTCGCCCTACAAATCAAAAAAAAGTCACAGTCTAGCTGACTCACCATTCTCCTAAACCTCCCTTTGGAAGTTCTTACTTGTCAATCCACCTAGAATATGTTGTTCAAGGAAGATACTTCAAATTCTCTATCCCAGCAAGGTCCTCAAGCCTTTCAGAAATCACTGATGCCCAGTTTTCAAACAATGCCCCACCCCCAATTTCCAGTAAACTCCACTAAGGGAAAACATGTCAATCCTATGGATCTTATGTTTCAATAAGATCACACTTCGTTCTTCTAAGCTCCAATGATTATAGAAGCAAGTCTACTCAAACTTCCTTCACATGTCAAACCCTTCAACCAAGCAACTTAGTGAATTTCTTTCTGCACTGCCTCCCAATGCAGACAGCAAAGGTAGAGCTTGAAGAATGGAGATACACTGTACAAAAGCACCAGTTTCCCCATCAGAAATATTACAATGTTGCTTTCCTTCACAGCATCAATTCTCTTCTAAAATATGGGATAACATTCTAGCAATTCAAGCCAGGCTGCTCAAGGATGATTAAAATTTAGTGCAGACAAGGCTTGGGAGAAAAATCTAGTAACCTCTTCCTTAGAATCTGAATTCTCGGCTTGAAAATTTCAAATTTAACTGGATTATGGAAACTGCAGGACCTTTACCTGTTAAAGTCGAACCTGAATAAAACTTGGGAGACCAGCTTCTTATAGTTACAGCAGTTTATTGTGTACCCTCCTGCAGGAGTCTGAGACACAGTTGTCAAAAGGAAGTCACATAAGTGCTGCCACCATCCAACAAGTGAACTCTTTAGTCAGGTTACAGCCGTATGTTTACTATGGTGCCAGTATTGCAGATGTTATTAGAACTGATTAAGATTTTTTTTTAAATATCCACAATTCCTCATACCCAACAAAATCTAAGTAGCTGAACTCAGAAGACCAGCACAAAAGTTGTCAGTGGTCAACTCTTTTCTGCTTCTTTGTAGAAGCTAATTTTGATTTAAAAACATATGGTGAACATCCATAATCTACTCAAGTGCTATAATGATAAACAAGAACTGGCCTATTTCTGAATAGGAGCGAGGGTGAATGGAGCATGGGAAGAGTTTGCTCAGTGTTTTTTTTAACAACAGTACTGGTAAGTAATTAACATGGACAGTTGTCATAATTAAGGTTATGGATGCATTTGAGATTTTAACCAAAATCCATTTGGCAAGCACTCCATTCTGGAGGTAATTCAAGGTTGCTGTTTGTAACTACGTTATAAGGCTATAATTTAATAATGATGTGGATTGATTAAAGGATCATGCTAAAGGAGCATGATCATGCATCACTATTCCTAGTGATCATGGTCAGAAATCTTTGCTGTGATCACAACATTTTGCAAAGTTGTCGTCATGGTTGTTAATAGATATATAACTATTTACAAAGGAAATTTGTAAACTTGCCTCAAACTTCATTCCTTAAAACTCCAGTTAGTTGTCTTTAGAGGTAAAATGCACTATCAGGCACTAAGCTAGTACTCTAGACTCAAGTCAGGAGATCATGGATTCAAAGAGCACTGCATCAATTCCGAATTCAGTGAGGAGCTGTCTTGCTCAACTGCATAAACAAATATTGTAGGTTTTCTGCTGAGAGAGATAGTGTCCTATGATATTCACTTCAGGCATAGAACAGATGTAAATGGACAAGTATACAAGGAAGAATTGATTTCAAGACTCAACCAATCCACAACTGCATTAGCTCAAAACAGGAATACAATTCGCTGTCATGCTACATCTTAGCATGATTTCTACCCCTTAAAGGGCCTCTCAACCAAAGCAGAAACCAAAAAAAGACTGGTTAAAAAGGAAACTTAAGTCAGAGGGTTAGAAAATATTCCGGAGTGTATGATGTAACCCAACTGTATACCCGAGACAGCGGTCAGCAAGCCCACACAAACATCTGACTGAAAATGCACAGGTCGTTGGTGACCCAGTGCAAATCGGCAACATCAGTTCACAGTGAATTTCAGAAGAAACAGTAAATAAACCCTTCAATTAAATGTTAAATTTAAAAAATTAAACTTAATCGTTTCATAGACAAGACAGATTAGTCACATGTCCAAAAAAATGCAACCGCACAAGTAGAAAACAGAGTATTGCCTACAAACTTGAGTGATTATGTGGGATGATTGCTGGAGGGAAGTTCAGACTCCACTTGCTTTAATTGCTTAACATGGAAACTGCATTAACCCTGAATATCAGAGCACAGCTCTAGGTTCAACCCTCTGCCAAAATTATATCATCCTTCAACCATTCTGTTTTCAAAACAACTGGCAATCTCTAATCACTATGACCACTTTGGTCACTGCACTAAAAGCAGCTTTTTTTGGTTCCAACTGTGTTAATTCTTATAAAAATGGTGCATAAACTTGGAGGAACCATCACACACTCCCACATCGCCAATGATTTCAGCCTCTGAAGCTGAAGTGCAAGCAGCCTTCAGGTGGGTGAATCCACAAACAGCAGCCAGCCCAGATGGGGTACCTGGCCAAGTACTATACTATACTTGATCGACTGGTTGGCATGTTCACTTAGATCTTTAACCTCTTGCTTCAGCAGTGTGTACTTCAAGCAGGCTTCAATTACACCAATGCCTAAAAAGAGCGTGATGACCAGCCTGAATGACTATACCCAGTAGCACTTACATCTACAATGATGAAGTGTTTTGAGAGGTTGGTGACGAAACATTAACTCTTGCCTGAGAGACTATTTGGACCTGCTCCAATTTGCCTACCGGAACAACAATTCCACAACACATGCCATCTCATTGGCTCTTCACTCAATCCTGGAAAGCAAAGATGCATACTTCAGGATGCTCTTATCAACTTCAGCTCAGCATTTAATACCATCATCCCTCAAAACTAATCAATTAGCTCCAAACCTTTGCCTCAATACTTCCTTGTGCAATTGGATCCTGGATTTCCTCACTTGCAGAGCCCAGTCAGTTCAGATTCGCAACAACATCTCTTCCACGATCTCCATCAGCACAGGTGCACCACAAAACTGTGTTTAGTCCCCTGCTCTACTCATGGAGTGTGGCTAAGCACAGCTCCAATGCTTTATTCTAGTTTGCTGATGACAACACTCAAAGGTGGTGATGAATCAGCATATAGGAGGGAGACTGAAAATCTGGCTGAGTGGTACCTTAACAACAACCTCTTAATGTCAGCAAGACCAAGGAGCTAATATTAGAGTTCAGGAGAAGGACACCAGAGATTCATGAGCCCATATTCATCGAAGGATGAGAGGTGGAGGCAGCTAGCGATTTAGAATTCCTTGGTGTTATTATTTTAGAGGAACTGTCCAGGGACCAGCAATGCAAGTACGATTACAAAGAACGAATGGCAGTGCCTCGACTTCCCTAGGAGTTCGCGGAGATTCCGCATGACATTTATAACGTTGACAAACTTCTGCAGATGTGCAGTTAAGAGTATATTGACGAGTTGCATCTCAATTGTATGGAAACACCAATGCCCTTGAATGAGAAATCCTGCAAAAAGTAGTGGATACAGCCCAGTCCATCGTGGGCAAATCCTTCCCAACCATTGAGCTCATCTACATGATATGCTACAGCAGGAAAGCAGCATCCATCACCAGTGACCCCTACCACCCAGGTCATGCTCTCTTCTCTCTGCTGCCATCAGCAAGGTACAGGAGCCTCAGGACTCACATCAACAGGTTCAAGAATGGTTATTACCCCTCAATCATCAGACTTTGAGCCAAAGAGGATAACTTCACTCACCCCATCACTGAAATGTTCCACACAACCCATGGACTTACTTTCAAGCAATCCACATTCTCAATATTTATTGGTTATTTAATGAATGTATTTATTATTTATTTTTCTACTTCACCAGTTTGTTGTCTTCTGTTCTCTGTTGAACACCCTAGTTGGGCAGTCTTTCACTGATTCTGTTAAGAGTTATTATTCTATAAATTTATTGAGTATGCTACACGGTGACATATGTACTTTAATAAATTTACTTTGAACTTAATTTGTTTTTCTAGTGAATGAGCTTGTGTCCAGATGTTGGTGGAAGTATCAATGTACTTGGGTATATAATAAAAAAAACCTGACCTTGACCACAATATGGTGTCAGTGAACACTAGAAAGCATCAGGCTTTGCCTTATTTAATTTCTGAGTCTGATAGTCTGCTGGAGCCCATTGCTCTGCCCATATACAAACCATGTTGCACTTTGGAAGGACAAACCAAGGTAGAACATACAAGGTAAATGGTAGGACACTGAGGAGTGCAGTAGAACAGAGGGATCTCGGAATATAGATACGCAATTCCCTAAAAGTGGCGTCACAGGTAGATAGGGTAGTAAAGGGCTTTTGATACATTGGTCTTTATAAATCAAAGTATTGAGTATGAGAGTTGGAACGTTACGGTGAGGTTGTACAAGACATTGGTGAGGCCGAATTTGGAGTATTGTGTTCAGTTTTGGTCACCTAATTACAGGAAGGATATTAATAAGGTTGAAAGAGTGCAGAGAAGGTTTACAAGGATGTTGCTGAGACTTGAGAAATTGAGTTACAGAGAAAGGTTGAATAGGTTAGGACTTTATTTCTTGGAGTGTGGAAGAATGAGGGGAGATTTGATAGAGGTGTGTAAGATTATGATGGGTATAGATAGAGTGAATGCAAGCAGGCTTTTTCCACTGAGGTTAGGGGCGGAAAAAAAAACAGAGGACATGGGTTAAGGGTGAAAAGGGAAAAGTTTAAAGGTAACATTAGGGGGAGCTTCTTCACACAGAGAGTGGTGGGAGTGTGGAATGAGCTGCCAGATGAAGTAGTAAATGCGGGCTCACTTTTAACATTTAAGAAAAACTTGGACAGGTAACATGGATGAGAGGGGTATGGTGGGATATGGTCCAGGTGCAGGTCAGTGGGACTAGGCAGAAAAATGGTTCACCACAGCCAAGAAGGGCCAAAAGGCCTGTTTCTGTGCTGTAATGTTCTATGGTTTTATGTTGACATGGCTATTTAGCTCCAGTTACAAAGTTATGCTTGCCATTTTCTAATTCTACACAGGTTCTTCTCAAGAAGTGTAGTTTGGGGAAGTCATTTCAAACTAATGTGTAGAAGGATGTTTCTCATCAGAGGTAACGAATCTGTAGGGTTCTCCACCTCAGGTAGAGATCAGATCACTGGAGGATGAAACACTGTTGACCAGGAAATTGTGGAAGTGGCAAAGGAGTCAGGCCCTGGCCAACAAAAAAAGCAAACCAAGTAGTCAAGGAATTATGCAGGTTAAACTGCATCTGTGGGAGAAAGAAGTGGTCAACGACTTTGTCCTGGAACCCTTGCATCAGAGCAGTTGTGAGGCCTGGTCAGATAGCCATGACCACATTGAATGGCAGGACAGGACTCACTCATTCTGCTATTTTCTGAGCACACATTATAGATGTGCAATCGTCTCATTTTGAAAATAACATTTCCATAACAGCTTAGTCTCTTAACTATACTCCTGCTTATCCAAAATCAAAATCCACCTGGGGTATAAAATAAACAGATGAAAACCAGCCTCTCACATGCAGATCAGTATGACATATTCAAGAGAAACAGCAAGCTTCAACGTCTTTGCATCTGATCACCGATTGTCAAAGTATAATACCATCTCTGTCATTTTCTGCATTGCTCTATGAGTCATTTAATGGGACAGAGGGAAGAGCCTGAACTGGCTATTAGTCAAAAATTATTCCCTCTGACAGCTGGCCATTTTACTGCACATTGTTCAAGAAATCTCCCATCACAACTCTCGGCCAGCTCTCAACATCTGCAGAATAGCCGTAACTAGGCACTGCCTTGCAGAATATTCTCCCTTGTTTGGCATCTCTGTAAGCAGTTGTGAAACTTTGGGCAATGAGCCCAAAATGGAGACAGGAGATGACAGCAACTGATACAGTCCTCGCAGAATATTTTTAAAAACTGGAGTAAAACAAAGCCATTTGACATCTCGTCTGTTCAACCATTCGAAAAGGTCAAGGCTGATCTTTCACTTCACCACCATTCGCATTACTGACCTCATACCCCTCAAATCATCTAACACCTATCAATTTCTGCCATGCATACCACAACCTCTTATGTGGGTACTGACAACCAAAAGAAACCCACAGATATCTAGTCAGACAATAATTCTACCCCTTCCCATCCCAAGAAGAGATCACTTCTCATTTCCTACACACAAGTTTGAGCCCAGTCTGCAGAAACTCCCCATAAGACAAATGCAGAAACACAGGAGTCAATTTAGAAAGTGTTTGGTGTACTCCTCCATAGCAATTACATCCTTCCTGCAGTAGGGAGGCCAGATCTGTACACAGTATCCAGGCTTCCTAAGGCTCCTTGCATTTGCAACAAGATACCTTTACTCCTTTAAACAAATCCTTTTGTCACAAAGGAGAGCACATTTAGTTTCTTAATTACATCGTTATACCACGTTATCTTTGTGATTTGTGCACAAGGATGCCATACCCCTGTGTGACAATCTCAAACCTCTCAACACTTAACCACATTTTATATTTTTGGATTGCATCTCATTTTGCAATCTATCCTTGTTATTCATCGCCATTAGCTTAACCAATCTACAACACCCTGAACCTTTTGCATTCCCCACACGCACGACAATGTCACCTGACAGTGTAACCAACAACACTGGAGGCTAAATTGATTCCCTTATTCAAATCAATGATCCACAGTACCTCTTTCATTTTAGCCTCTTAACCCAAAAATAACCCATTTATTCCCCACTTATTAAATCATCTCCAATCTAATCTAAGTTATATGAATTAATTTAACAATTTATTGTATGGCAATTGATGTAAAGCTCCCTAAACTAAAACTACTGCTCTGCTCACTAATGTTTTGCTAACTGGTCCTGCCCTGTTCCGTTAACTACATCACAAGAAAATCAATTTAAATCCATAACTACTCTGCTTTTATTATTTTCTGGGAGCCACGTCCTTTATTTTATATTTTAGGATTTGTCAGCTTCTATCCACAGAATGCTTGCTTTTTAGTTGAGGCATTGGGTTCAAGAGTTGGAAGTCCTGTTGTTACTTTCTAGACCCCTGGTTAAGCCACATCAGGAGTATTACATACAGTACTAATATAACCATATAACAATCACAGCACGGAAACAGGCCATCTTGGCCCTCCTAGTCCGTGCCGAACCCTTAATCTCACCTAGTCCCACCTACCTGCACTCAGCCCATAACCCTCCACTCCTTTCCTGTCCATATACCTATCCAATTTTACCTTAAATGACACAACTGAACTGGCCTCTACTACTTCTACAGGAAGCTCATTCCACACAGCTATCACTCTTTGAGTAAAGAAATACCCCCTCGTGTTTCCCTTAAACTTTTGCCCCCTAACTCTCAAATCATGTCCTCTAGTTTGAATCTCCCCTACTCTCAATGGAAACAGCCTGTTCACGTCAACTCTATCTATTCCTCTCAAAATTTTAAATACCTCGATCAAATCCCCCCTCAACCTTCTACGCTCCAATGAATATAGACCTAACTTGTTCAACCTTTCTCTGTAACTTAATTGCTGAAACCCAGGTAACATCCTAGTAAATCGTCTCTGCACTCTCTCTAATTTATTGATATCTTTCCTATAATTCGGTGAACAGAACTGCACACAATATTCCAAATTTGGCCTTACCAATGCCTTGTACAATTTTAACATTACATCCCAACTTCTGTACTCAATGCTCTGATTTATAAAGGCCAGCGTTCCAAAAGCCCTCTTCACCACCCTATCTACATGAGACTCCACTTTCAGGGAACTATGCACAGTTATTCCTAGATCTCTCTGTTCCTCTGCATTCCTCAATGCCCTACCATTTACTCTGTATGTTCTATTTGGATTATTCCTGCCAAAATGTAGAATCTCACACTTCTCAGCATTAAACTCCATCTGCCAACGTTCAGCCCATTCTTCTAACCGGCATAAATCTCCCTGCAAGCTTTGAAAATCCACCTCATTATCCACAACACCTCCTACCTTAGTATCATCGGCATACTTACTAATCCAATTTACCACCCCATCATCCAGATCATTTATGTATATTACAAACAACATTGGGCCCAAAACAGATCCCTGAGGCACCCCGCTAGTCGCTGGCCTCCATCCCGATAAACAATTATCCACCACTACTCTCTGGCATCTCCCATCTAGCCACTGTTGAATCCATTTTATTACTCCAGCATTAATACCTAACAACTGAACCTTCTTAACTAACCTTCCATGTGGAACTTTGTCAAAGGCTTTGCTGAAGTCCATATAGACTACATCCACCGCCTTACCCTCGTCAACATTCCTCGTAACTTCTTCAAAAAATTCAATAAGGTTTGTCAAACATGACCTTCCAAGCACAAATCCATGATGGCTACTTCTAATCAGATCCCGTCTATCCAGATAATTATAAATACTATCTCTAAGAATACTTTCCATTAATTTACCCACCACTGATGTCAAACTGACAGGTCTATAATTGCTAGGCTTCCTTCTAGAACCCTTTTTAAACAATGGAACCACATGAGCAATACGCCAATCCTCCGGCACAATCCCCGTTTCTAATGACATATTAAAGATCTCCGTCAGAGCTCCTGCTATTTCTACACAATCTTCCCTCAAGGTCCTGGGGAATATCCTGTCAGGACCCGGAGATTTATCCACTTTTAAATTTCTTAAAAGCGCCAGTACCTCCACCTCTTTAATTGTCATAGGTTCCATAACTTCCTTACTTGTTTCCCACACCTTAGACAATTCAATATCCTTCTCTTTAGTGAATACCGAAGAGAGGAAATCATTCAAAATCTCTCCCATCTCCTTCTGTTCCACACATAGCTGACCACTCTGATTCTCTAAGGGGCCAATTTTATCCCTCACAATCCTCTTGCTTTTAATATAACTGTAGAAACCTTTCGGATTTACTTTCACCTTATTTGCCAAACCAACCTCGTATCTTCTTTTAGCTTTTCTAATCTCTTTAAGATTCCTTTTACATTCTTTATATTCCTTGAGCAATTCCTTTACTCCATGCTGCCTATATCTATTGTAGACATCCCTCTTTTTCTGAACCAAATTTCTAATATCCATGGTGCTCTCAAACCTTTAACCTTTCCTTTCACCCTAACAGGAACATAAAGATTCTGTACCCTCATAATTTCACCCTTAAATGACCTCCATTTCTCTATTACATCCTTCCCATAAAACAACTTGACCCAATCCACTCTCTCTAAATCCCTTCGCATCCCCTCAAAGTTAACCTTTCTCCAATCAAAAATCTCAACTCTAGGTCCAGTCCTGTCCTTCTCCATAATTATATTGAAGCTAATGCTATTGTGATCACTGGACCCAAAGTGCTCCCCAACACATACATCTGTCAGCTGACCTATCGCATTCCCTAACAGGAGATCCAACACTGCCCCATCTCTAGTCGGTACTTCTATGTATTGTTGCAAAAAACTATCCTGCACACATTTCACAAACTCTAAACCATCCAGCCCTTTTACAGAATGAGCTTCCCAGTCTACGTGTGGAAAATTAAAATCTCCCACAATCACCACCTTGTGTTTACTACAAATATCTGCTATCTCCTTACACATTTGCTCTTCCAACTATAGCGCCCCATTAGGTGGCCTATAATACACTCCTATCAGTGTTACTGCACCTTTCCCATTCTTCAATTCCACCCAAATGGCCTCTTTAGAGGAGCTCTCTAATCTATCCTTCCAAAGCACTGCCATAAGATTTTCTCGGACAAGCAATGCAACACCTCCTCCTCTGGCCCCTCCTACTCTATCACACCTGAAGCAACTAAATCCAGGAATATTTAGTTGCCAATCACACCCTTCCTGCAACCATGTTTCACTAATAGCTACAACATCATAATTCCAGGTATCAATCCACGCTTTAAGCTCATCCACCTTTCTTACAATGCTCCTAGCATTAAAATAGATACATTTAAGATACTCTCCATCTCCTCCTCTCTTTCCATCCCTAACAATGCATTCAAATTTATTATCCTTTTCTTTCTTCTCCCCTACATCTTCGGGCTGAGCGCATCCCTTCTCCATCACCTGCCTTTCCTCCCTCACACACTGTCTATTTACTTGCTCCACTGGTGAACTAACCTCCTCTCCCATAGTCTCCTCAAATAGTCTCCCGCCCCCCCATCTTACTAGTTTAAAGTCCGCCCTGTAGCCCTAGCAAACCTCCCCGCTAGGATATTGGTCCCCCCACGATTCAAGTGTAACCCGTCCTTCTTGAACAGGTCATTCCTGCCCCAGAAGAGGTCCCAATGATCCAGAAACTTGAATCCCTGCCCCCTGCTCCAATCCCACAGCCACGCATTCATCCTCCACCTAATTCTATTCCTACTCTCGCTGTCGTGTGGCACAGGCAGTAATCCCGAGATTACTACCTTTGCGGTCCTTCTTCTTAACTGCCTTCCTAACTCTCTATACTCTCGTTTCAGGACCTCTTCCCCTTTCCTTCCTATGTCATTGGTACCTACATGTACCACGACCTCTGGCTCTTCACCCTCCCACTTCAGGATATCTTGGACGCGATCAGAAACGTCCCGAACCCTGGCACCAGGGAGGCAAATTACCATCCGGGACTCCCGGTCACCTCCACAGAAACGCCTGTCTGAGCCCCTGACTATTGAGTCCCCTATTACTATGGACCTCTTTCTTCTAACCCTACCCTTCTGAGCTACAGGGCCGTCCTCTGTGCCGGAGGCTCGGCCACTGTCACTCCCACCAGGTAGGCTGTCCCCCCCAACAGTACTCAAACATGAGTACTTATTGTCAAGGGGTACAGCCACTGGGGTACTCTCTAGTACCTGCCTCTTCCCCTTCCTGACTGTAACCCACCTATCTGCCTCCCGTGGTCCCGGAGTGACCACCTGCCTGTAACTCCTCTCTATCACCTCTTCACTCTCCCTGACCAGGCGAAGGTCATCGAGCTGCAGCTCCAGTTCCCTAACTCGGTCCCTCAGGAGCTGCAGTTCGGCGCACCTGGCGCAGATGTGGACGTCCGGGAGGCTCGGAGAATCCAGGATCTCCCACATCCAACACCGAGAACAACAAGCTGCCCTCACACTCATACCTCCCAAATAACTGAAAATACAAGAACTAAAAGATAAACCTACTGTGCCCTCTTCCGCCTAAGCCCTCTGAGCCCAAGCCCTACACTCTGCGCCCGGCTCACTCCGCTGCCTGCTTCTTAAGGCGGCGTTCTTTATATATCTTCCCTCCTTCCCGGGCCTCCTTCATGCGCCTGCGCAGTCCCGCCTCTCAGAACTCCGATCTGAGAAGCAATTGGACAATTTGAAAATGGCCGCCGCCGCACTTCCTCTCAAGCCTCGCTGTCCTCTTCCAAAAGAGGACTACCTCACTCAGTATCTCCTTTATATATCTTCCCTCCTTCCCGGGCCTCCTTCACGCGCCTGCGCAGTCCCGCCTCTCAAAACTCCGATCTGAGAAGCAATTGGACAATTTGAAAATGGCCGCCGCCGCACTTCCTCTCAAGCCTCGCTGTCCTCTTCCAAAAGAGAACTACCTCACTCAGTATCTCCTTTATATATCTTCCCTCCTTCCCGGGCCTCCTTCACGCGCCTGCGCAGTCCCGCCTCTCAAAACTCCGATCTGAGAAGCAATTGGACAATTTGAAAATGGCCGCCGCCGCACTTCCTCTCAAGCCTCGCTGTCCTCTTCCAAAAGGACACCCCACCATTTTTGGATAGATGTCGCTTTGACAGGGTGTAGAAAGGTTTTATCAGAAGGATGTGAGCTTTCATGACAGACAAGACAAACTTGGGTTTTTTTTATCTGGTGCATCAGAGGCTGAGGCAAGATCTGATAAGAGACTTGTAAGATTACGAGAAACAGATAGAGTAGGCAGGGAGCATCTTTCATCCAGGGTAGAAATGTCTAATACCGAGGGCATGCATTGAAGGTGATGAAGTAGGTTCAAAGGGGATATGAGTGGTGAGATTTTTACTCAGATTGGTGGATGTCTGGAATATGCTGCTTGGTATGGTGGAAGAGGCAAAAACATTACAGGCTTTTAAGAGGCGTTTAGGTAGGCACATAAATGAGGAAGATGGAGGAATGTGGACATTGCGAAGGTAGGAGAAATTAGTTTTTGTACTTTGATGATTTCTCAGGCTGCAGCAATGCAACGTTGCACCTGTCATACTACAGGCAGAGTGGTGGCTGAAGACAGTTTAATATGATCCATCCTTTATCCTTCTAATCCGTTCTTATCCCAGGCCAATATGCACCTAGAATTTGCTTGTGCATCACAAAATTCTCCCTACGTTTATCAGGCTGAGCTCGTTACAAATACTTCGACAACGCCATTAATTCACCCTTTGATAAGAAAGTAATAGCTGAAGCAGCTCAGGTAGTTTCCGAATGCTACACAACAGCACGGAATAATTGAGAGGGAAGAGGGAAACAATTTCCAGATAAAGATGGCTGACAAAATCTGTTACCCAATCAAAAATGGATGAGCTTAATAATGTGGTATTTTATAAAACAAGCTGGTGGTTAATCATAACCTTGGGCTCTTAACAGCAGATTATTAGGATTCGAGACAGAAGTGGTTCTGCCATGTGTTTTAAATACACCTGGAATCCAAAGACTCCAGTCGGGATCCAAACATCAGATAGAGGCAAATCCCTCGTCAGACTTCTTCATTAATCAAACCCCCTGCCCCCCCCCCCCCATGAGTAAATGTTAATCAGAAAATGCAAATCATTTTTACTCTACAATTCCTGTCTTGGCTTCATTACAATTCGCACTAGCAGCACACATCCTGATCTCTTGAATGCTATTTATTCATTTGAAGCATCCAGCTTCAGGAAATTGGAAATAAAACTATTGCTTTCACCTCATCACCCACGGAGACAAGTGCCAACATCTGTCTCTTAAAGACTGTACCAGTGGTCTGCCTTTTAAATACAGAAATTTAGTTTCTTCACAGAAAAGGGGGTAAACACTGGATGCTGTCATAGAGGACACCAGAAGCACACCATTAAGGATGGGGTGGGGGGAGAAAAAGGAGCAAATATAGGGAGTCCTGCAAGCCCAAAGTCAGACTGACAAAAAACAGTTAAATGCAGTAACTTGGAATAGCTGTACTGGGTCTGGCATTTCACTGTCCACAAGTCTCATAAAACAGATGTTTATTGCAAGGTAGGCAAACTATTCCACAGTCTCCCTCAAAGTGCTCATATTTTCCAGTCAACACTCAGCACATCACCAAACAAAAATGTACGTAGGTATAAACAGATTGTACAGATGCACTCGTGCCACCAGGGACCTGACTTACAGAAAGGATATGTTGCAACCCAGGACTTTCCCTCCACCACTCAGCTCAAGCAGGAAACTGAACCATAACTGAACAGTGCACCATCCAATCCCATCCCAGAAACAGCCCACCATTTTCTCCATCTAGACTGTTGCAACAAATCCCAGGAGCAGAACCTGAGGGAGGAGGGAGGGAAACACTCATTTCACATATGAGGAGTGTGAAAGGGTGAGTGAGATAGAGAGAAAGGAGGCAAAAGAATGAATTCTTCAGTGCTGTGTTCTCCCTTGCCCTACTAGGGAAAGAAAGGGGGCAGGAAATGAAAGAGCAACAACTACATCCTTGTAAGAAGGCAGGATGCTTTTGCTTTTGAAAAGGATGGAGCCAGTTGTCACTGTCACGCTACACTGAAGAGTTTGCTCTAAACCTCCAGACACAGACAGCAGTCTCGAGGGAGAAGAATGAGTCAAAGGCTTAAATCAGCTTTGAGGTTGGTCTCCAATGAGTCAGCAAGTTTAGATAAATCATTTGCGGATATCCTCTAATTCTTAAATGCATTAAATAGTGCTCTCAGCTTCCCACTACACAAAGCTGCATCTGATGAACATCTTTTAAAATGTAAACAGTCTCACCCTCACGACCTGCCAAAGCAGCAGAAGGCCGCATCACAAAACAAAATCTCATTTCAAATATCTATCGCTCATAACCTCAAGAAGTATACGCTAAGGCTGCTTTTAAATCAACATGGACTAAAGACGACCAGAAATTCTATCCCTATATGCTAAAAAAACCACTAGTGGCTACGTTCTGAACACTTAGACCAGGATGTAAGCCGACAGGAAATCATGAAGAACGTGTTTACACAAACTTAAAGCTACCTTTAGACCCCCGTAATGTGGCTGTCACCAACACTTTGCAAGTCAACACATAAATAACAAGATGGTGCCAGGATGGCTGGTCCCATCTGCAATAATACTTCTGAGAGCGATGAACGTCAGAATCATTCATCAACTTTTCAGAATGCTAATAAACAGACATTGTTTTATGTCTGTCCACACATCTGTATTAGATGCTTTATGGTCTTGTGACAGGACAGCAGAATAGGAAGTCTGCTCAAATCAAATTTTCACTGCAGCTGTGATTGCTGGATCATAAAGCAAGGAGAGTTTCTATTCCTAGCTACTTGCCAGGGCAACTGCAGGTCAGGTAGTCAACATTTTGGACCGAGACCCTTCATTAGTACAGGAATGAAAGAGCAGAAGCCAGAATAAACGAATGTGTTTTGGAAGGGGGAAGACTTTTCAGTAGGGAGGGATGATGCTTTGTGCAATTTTATCCTCATTTCCTTACTCGCAGACTCCAGTCAGTCTGGATTGGCAACATCTCCTCCACAATCCCCATCAGCACAGGTGCACCACAAGGCTGTGTGCTTATCCCCCTGCTCCTCTCACTTTATACTTATCACTGTGAAGATAGGCACAGCTCCAATGCCATTTTCAAGTTTACTGACGGTTGACCAAATTATAGGCGGTGATGAATCAGCATATAGGAGGGAGACTGAAAATCTGGCCGAGTGGTGCCACAAGAACAACCTCTCGCTCAATGTCGGCTAGACCAAGGAGCTGATTATTTGCTTCAGGAGGAAATCTAAGGTCATGAACCAGTCCTCATTGGGGAAAAAATCAGAGGTGGAGAGGATCAACAACATTAAGTTTCCTCAGTGTTATTTCAGAGGTTCCATACCGGACCCCCCACCAAGTGCCATTACAAAGAAAGCACGGCAGAACCCCTACTTCCTTAGAAGTTTGTGAAGATTTAGTATGACATCTAAAACTTTAACAAACTTCAATAGATGTGTGGTGTAGAGTATATTGATCGTTTGTGCTACAGCTTGGTATGGAAACAGCAAGTCCTTCAAATGGAAGATCCATAATGGACACAGCCCAGCCCAACTGGTCCACATTGGTGTATATTCTCTCTTCTTTCCTCATCTAAATTTATCAGCTTACCCCTTTATCTCCTTCCCCTCACAGGCTTATCTAGCCTTGCATTACAAGTAATCACACTGCTCGCTGCACCTTCTTGTGATAGATAGTTTGACATTTTACTACTCTGTGCGTATAGAAGTTCCCTTTGAATTTCCTGTTAGCTATTTTATATTGATGTCAACTAGTTACACTCTTTTCCACAAGTGAAAAATTTATGCACTATATCAAAAATGTTCATGATTTTAGTCTTCTCCAAGCTGACCAAATAGATGACCCAGTCTGCTAATCGTTTCCTGATATATATTCCCTTGTACTTCCATTGTGCATAAATAAGTCTGATGATCACCCTCTCCATTATTCTTTCTGTAATATGACAACCACAAACATATGCAGACGTGTGGTTTAACCTAGTTCAATACACGTTCAGCATAACCTGCCAACTTTCCTCTTCCATCCTTGAAATAATCTCATGTGTTTGTTTCAATTTCTTAATGGTCACTTTTATGGCGGTGGATTATTTAGTAAAGGCGGCAATTTTACTCCAAATTTGCTCTGAACTGAACTAGACCAGCTCCTTCTTAGCAATCTCTCTGCATTGCAGAGAATGCAAATTCTCTGCATTGAACGCCATCTTTCAATTACTTGCCAGATGTGCAAGTTTATAAGAGAGATTGAATAATCCCCAGAATTGACCAATCCCCCTCACCCTCAGGGTAAAAAAAAATCACACGATGTTTCGCAAAACTAACTGGCTATTTTAACTTTGTCCAGAAGCCCTCATAGTGGACAACAATTCAGGTTATGTTAACTGCTGCACTTTGTTTAATATTACTAGTTAGTGAAGAAAGTCAAGAAAAAAAAATCTAAGAGTGGAAGGATTTGAAAGATGCTGCAAGGGTCTCATCACTAGAGAGGATGGTCCCTCCTGCTGTCACTAAGGGAAGTTTATCTGTCAGCTTTACCTGTGTGATGTCCTTATTCAGCTGTGAGTTAAAATGCCATGTATGTGAAGGGACATTGATTTGCAGTTACAAAGGAAGCCTCTGTTCTGGCCTTTAAGGCAGGATAAATTCCTGAGAAAGTTAGATAACGAAATAAAAGCAGCTTTTATAATTTTACAGGGTCAAGCCACTTTCTTGACCAGTAGGAAGAACTACATTAGTTCTTCCATTTGCACAATTTCAAATATGAATTGAAATACGAATGTCATCTAAAACTTTTGACAAACTTCTGTAGATGTACAATGGAGAGTATCCTGGCTGGCTGCACCGTGATCTGGTATGGAAATACCAATGCTCAGGAACTGAAAAATCCATAGAAAGTGATGAATACAGCCCTTCCCATCATCGAGCACATCCACAAGGAGCACTGTCACCAAGAAAGCAGCATCGATCATCAAGGATTCCCACAACACAGACCTTGCTCTCTTCTTGCTGCTGCCATCAGGAAGCTTCAGGACCCAACACCACCAGTTTCAGAAACAGTTATTACCCCTCAATCATCAGGCCCTTGAATCAGAGGGGATAACTTCACTCTCTCCATCACTGAACTATTCCCACAACCTATGGCCTCACTACGGACTCAAAATTGCAGCATGCCCCTGTGCAGGGGACTTGGGAGTGTTTGTGCATGAATCACAAAAGGTTGGTTTGCAGATGCAGCTGGCCATTAAGGCGGCAAATGGGCTGTTGGCATTCATTGCTAGAGGCACAGCATGCAAGAGAAGGGAGATCATGCCTCAGATGTACAGGATACTCTTGATGCCACACCTGGAGTACTGGATGCAGTTCTGGTCTCCTTACTTAAGGATATACTGGGTTTGGAGTCTGTGCAGAGGAGGTTCACACGGTTGACTCCAGAGATGAGAGAGTTAGACTATGAGGAGAGATTGAATCACCTGGGATGGTGCTCGCTGCAATTCCGAAGAATGAGAGGAGATCTTATTGAAACATACAAAGTTGTGAAAGGAATAGATAAGATAGAGACAGGAAAGTAGTTTCCACTGATAGGTGAGACTAGAACTATGGGCCATGGCCTCAAGATTTAGAAGGGGTAGGTTTAGGACAAAGATGAAGAGGAACTGCTTTTCCCCCCAGAGGGTGGTGAATCTGTGGAATTCTCTGCTCAATGTAGTAGTGGAGGCTACCTCAGTAAATATATCTAAGATATGGTTGGTTAGATTTTTGCATGGTAGGAGAATTAAGGGTTATGGGGAAAAGGCAAGTAGGTAGAGATGAGTCCATGGCCAGATCAGCCATGATCTTATTGAATGGCAGAGCAGGCTCAGCAGGCCTATTCCTGCTCCTATTTCTTATATTCAAGGACTATCTCATTGCTTGTTTGTTATTATTTTTTTCTCTTTTGTATTTACAGTTTGTCCTCTTTTGCACATTGTCTGTTCGTTCTGTTGGGTGCTGTCTTTCATTGATTCTATTGTGTTTCTTGGATTTACTGTGTATGCCTACAAGAAAATAAATCTGAGGGCTGTATTTGGTGATGTACATGTGCTTTGACAACGAGTTTACTCTGAATTTACATAGTCATCCTCATCCTCTGTTATTCTTCCTTATTATTTTATTTGACTTGTACTCAAGCTCCCACTTAACTGGCGAGTAAAACTAGTCAAGGCTCAGAGCTGCACAACCCCAGACACTCTTATAGTTTATTTTAGATGGGCAAAAATTAGCAAAGGTCTGATGTTGGTTACATTTTGTAAAAATAAGGCTTTGTATCTTACTTTGTTTTAACCCTGAAATGTAACACTTGTATACAAATCCTCTATAAAGGTAATCAATTTTTCAATCTGCAAGACATGAGAGACTGCAGATACTGGACATTTAGGACAACACATACAGAATGGTGGATGAACTCAGCTGACCAAAGGGTCCCAGGAGAGAGCTCGTTTCTCACAGCAGCTCACCTTCCCTCCCCCCCTTCCCTATGGCAGTGGAGTAAGGCACCAAAAGCATAGCCTTCTCCCTTTCCAATGTCATTTGCCCATTATAAACATGAACCAAGGTCCAACTTGTTGGCTGCATTCTCAAATAATGTAACCAGATTAAGTTGATGATATACCCTTCACAAATCCATCCCAATAAGTTAATCACACAAATTGATGAATCAAACTCTCCACAGACATGAACAAAATCCGAAATGGTGCAGTTTATACCAAATGATAGTTAAAACAGATCAAGAAAAAGCAAGAGACAGTTGAAGTGTTACTGATACATGAAGGCAGCAATTAATGTAACAAAAAATTTCCAGCGTCTTTCAATCTAACCATGTGACAAGATACACAGCCAGTTGAGTGGCTGCGGGCACCAGAGATACAGGTTGAATTCAGACCTCCGATGCTGTCTGTGTGAAGTTTGTAGGTTCATTCTGTGAATCTCCATTTCTTCTGGATGCTGGCTTTCAGGTCAATTGGCTACCAAATTGCCTTTAGTTTATGGGTGGAGGGTAGAATCTGGTTAAGGGGCAGGAAGGGAGCGAGTTAATGAAAACGAGAAAGTAACAAAAATGCAAGGTTAGTACAAAAGAATGCCTATTGATTGAGGACTTGGTGGGTGCAGGACCCGCGTCTGTGTAGATTTTGTTAAATATGACATCCAGCCACAAATTCTAAGAGGAGGAAAACACTGGAGACAAGTATTAGCAAGGAATCTTCAGCTTTGAGTTAAATAGCTGAAAGTCTGTTGCAGGGATGTTGTTTCAAGTGTCACAGATTACTCCCCACCCCAACCAAAAGTAGACCAACAGTCACAAAAAGTTGCACTTCCTATAAACAGCATAGTAGCGTAGCTGTTACTGTAACACTATTACAGTGCTAGCAAATTGGGTTCAATTCTATGGCCGTCTGTAAAGAGTTTGTATGTTCTCTGCATGACCGTGTGGGTTTCCACTGGGTGCTCTGATTTCCTCCCATGTTTCAGAGACCTACAGGTTAGTAAGTTAACTGGTAACATTATAGTGTAGGCTCACTGGACTGGAAGGGCCTGTTATTGTGCTAGATCTTTTAATAAGAAAGGCAAATTTTTGCAACTCTAGTGTCCATATTCCAATCAAGTCAGGTCCAACTGAAAGGTGAAACTATAACAGCAAACTGAAAACTCCTGATATCACCATGCTGTCTCCCCACCCCCATACCCATCTCCAATTTCTGAAGCCTCACTCGTAATCTAAAACCACATAGGTAATTTTTTTGTATTTTCATTTACTAAAATATATTCCACAAACAGCAGATGGGTTTGTGATTAGCATGATAACGAGCAGACCAATTTACTGTAAATATAAATTACAAGTCTTCAGTGCCAATTGGACGATGGAAGAACACAAAATGGAGGGCAGAAAATAAAGAAAATCTGCAAATTAATTCAAATAGCATGAAACTCTACAGAAGAATTATTTACATTGATTCAAGATTGACTGTTAGCAACTTTTCATTTGCGTGCTTCCCTGAAGCAGCAGCATTAGCTTTCATGTGCACAATACTATATAAAGAATATTTTAGTAAAAAAAAACTGACCTTTTGATAATGCAAAAAACACAGAACTTGGGAGCACAAGAATCTAAGCCATATTCTTTCTACTTCTGTAGGTGTTTTCCACTCATTCTTGAATGTATTTACATATATAAAATTAGAGAACACAAACACCAATGCAGGTTGGACATCCCGTATACAAAATTCCAAATTCTGAAAACTCTGAAATCCATAGCTGCTGTTGCGTTTTTTTTAAAATCCTTACACGATGTCACAAATGGAAAATTCCACAAGCCACAGTGAAGGTTCCCAGGTGATGCTCAGGTCTCTGTGCATTACAGACAGTTCTGAGAAGTGACCTCATATGTAAATGAACACGTTAATGAAAAATAGAAAATCACTGCATAAAGTGAAAAATGAAGATCTCAATTGTATATTGAAATGGTGGATTCATCACAGGGTGAAGATATGCCGCTTTATATCATTGATCATGAAAGGAGCAAAGATCTATCATGACAAACCAAAAATTGAAGGTAATAGTTTCATGCACAAATTATATTAAAACTACCCCTCCTCCCACCGTAGTTGCTGTGGAACAGATGTCCGTTTGAAATCGATGGAGGTTATGAAGCTAATCGTAACCTGGAACCCAGTAATAGAGACAGTCATTCAACTCTGACAGCTTGTGGAGACCCAGCTCCATCACATCAGACTGTGCTCCAACTGCAAACCATTCACACTGAGCTTCACACCAGCTCTACATAAGCTGTATACGTTAACATAAATGAATTTTATGTTTAGACTTGGGTCCCATCTCCCTAGGTATCTAATTATAATAGATGCAAATATTCCAAAAGCTGAAAAACTCTGAAATCCAAAATGCTTCAGGCCCTTAGTTCAGATAAGGTGTTAGTTCAGAAGCAGGTGAGCATAATTTAGAATTACAGAGAAGCCAAATTTACAGATGGTGGCAAAATATTCAACATGACCTTTCATTCTGACAGTATCTATACTTGGATTCCCAAGCCTAGAAATTAGTGAACAATGGCCAAGTTATTGTTGGCATACCAGTGTACATTACAAACCTATGTATGATGCCTGCCAGACATGTGCTCAACCACAAGACACTTTCAACCATTGCAATGCCAAGTTAGATTTTAAATCAGACAAGGCATTAACTGTGCATTGCACATATTAAACGCTCCTGCATCTCAAGACCGACACAAATCAAAAGATCTTCTTAGTGACCCTTGGAATTTTCACCATTTTAGACAGATTCAGAACCACCTAGTAACCAACAATGAAATTCACAGCACCTAACAAAACAATTTAATCTAGTCTTCGTAAATTCTCTTTTCTTGTCAGTGATTTGTATGGGTCTTCTAAATAATTACTCCAACTCTTAAGATGGAACAATTCTGAATATTACAAAAATAGCATAAGTTACATATAAGGGTGTGCAGAACATACAATTAGGTGTCAGTTTTAAGCAGATAAAATAATTTATGTAAACATAATTGTATTTATTTTAGATCTCAAGGAATGACTATAAACCACATCTGCAGGTTTGTGAGGACCAGCTGCCAAAAGGCACAATTCTGAGATCTTAGAGGCAGGCTACCTTAGTATTGTTCAACACCAAAACTGCAGACGAAAGCATGAGCATCTTTGTGCTGTATTAGTGAAAGTGTAATGGAAAATGTAGGAAGGTTAAAGTACAACACAAGCCCCCTACTTTACCAGACATGGTGACCATATACCTGCTACTTGCCCAAGAAGAAAGATGCAGTGGATTACTTGAAGTGATTTTCACTGCACACATTTGAACTGCTACTGTGGTATCTCTAATGAACCCATGAATTATGTTTGATGGAAAAATGCCAGGTAGTTTTAGTATTTGCATTCACTGACAATACCAAGACATGCAAGACAAAGTCATTACTCTCAGTACTAAAATCAACCTCAATGAATACCTCAAATGTTGAGCAATTCAAATAGTGTGAAAGAAAACAGAATGGAGAGGAAGATGAAACACACGACTTACCAGTGTTAAGAATGCTCAATTTTATATTATTTCACAAACAAGAGTGCGCTTCCAACGCAGAATCCTAGTTAGTGTAAAACTGCTAACACAAGTATAATTATGGATCAAGGATACCAACATCCCAAAGTAAAAGCATTTTCAAACAGAATCAAAAGCAGCTTCTGGCCATTGAATGCTGATGCAGGTGAACAATTACCTCCAGAGCAAGTCAGGAGGTATTGGCCCAAGATAGAAACAAACAATTATGGATTATCCAACTTCTGTTTGCAAGCATCCCAGTTATGATCCAACTAGATATTGCCACAAAGGCCTTACTGGTTTCCCTGCCTGAACCCAAGACCCCTATGCACAAATAATATTGTCATCTAAACAAGATCACTACTACCTCTGATACCAACCTCCTCTCCAGTGAAGAGAAATACAGACTTAATGAAGCCATTTGCCAAAACCTGTTAATTTCAGGACAGTAAAGACCACCTCTGGTCATTATTCTGTTGCAAGATTTATTTAATCTCTCTCTCCTCAATCCTTACAAGCAACAAGTGCCGGGGGCTTATGGACTTTCTAAGACAGATGGAGATCAATTGATCAGCTGGATGTGTCACCATCCCCAGCAAGCCAAATTTAAGATTCAACCTCCACAATCCACTCAGGCCTAAACCTTGTCTCCCTCTGCTTTATTAGCCTTTTGTCCACAAACCCATCTCATTTAACATTATCCATGAAATCTCCCCGTATAACCTGGGTTTTATTTGGACTAAACTACTAACTACGTCCTGAAGGTATACACGTGGGCAAATACTGTTAATATTTCTCCCTATTGGAAGGAGAAAGCTCTTCAAATGTGAAATCATTATTTTCTTAAAAGAAACCTCCATCCCTGTAGACTACCAAGACACATTCAAAGTTCTTCTCCTTTAGAGTCCAGGAAGACATTGCTGAATCCCAAATGTGGGCTCCACCATTACCAGAACTTATTCTAACTCATTGTTTCAAGTTTCTGTTATGCCATTATACCAAAAAATTCATTTTATAAGATTTATTTATTGAGATGCAGCGTAAAATAACCCCTTTCGGTCCTTCGAGCCACACCGCCCAGCAATTCCCCTGAATTAACCCTAGCCCAATCATAGCACAATTTATAATGACCAATTAACCTACCAAACCAGGACATCTTTGGACTGTGGGAGGAAACCGGAGCAGTCAAAGGAAGTTCACATCATCACAGGAAGAAATGAAAAGCCCTTTACAGGCAGTGGTGGGAACTGAACCTGACTGGCCTGTACTGTAAATCTTTGTACTAACCACTGCGCTCCCATGTCATATTAAGCAATATCTCAAACTATCCACTATCACTATCTTCCAACTTTCCTTAACTGCCCAGCTGCTGAGACCACACTGCCTGAATACCTTGTCTACTGAGTTACAAGCACAAATACCAATGACTGTACATCCCCTACTGGTATAACAATATCCTCCAACTGAGTTACTCAACTCCCATTTTTTGTTTCTATATTCTATACGATGAATGAAGATACATGATGAGCATCATTGCCAGTCAATCCTAACTTCTCTTTCCACCTCTCGGTTCACAATTCCAGATATAAGTTTTCACGCTCTTTGTGACAGTGCACGTCGAAGGGAGTCAGGATGGAGGTTAACTGGGCACTGTATATTGCCCCTGTCGCATAGGTGAGTGCGAAAATCCAGGAAGCAGGAAGTTGATGGTAATAGATCGGGACAATGTGGGATTAGCATACTTTGTGCTCAATGGTTAACGCTGACCTAGCGGGTCAAAGGATCAATTTCCATGCTTCATGACTCATAGAAGCAGAAGCACTGAAACCACTGTATTCCCTGCAGCTCTTTCCCAAGCAGCTTCTGAAACTACATCAACAGTTCACAAATGTGACTGAAAGGGGAACTTTGAATCACACAGGCAGTACATTTCCATCTCCATTCAAGAGCTTCTGCCTCCATGACTATCCAAGTTAGCTCATAAGTCTTTGGACACATTAGATTTTTTTTGTGTCCTTTACAATAATGAGGTTGGAAAGAGCAACATAAAATGAAAATACTGCCACTCAAAGGTCTACTAATGCAATACACTGCAATTCATGCCCTAAGAGAAAATACTCAATTTTGATAGAATGGCAACTTTAAATTTCCAGCAAGGAATTCTAACAAGCAGCTGGTTTTGTACTTCAAGCAATATAAAAGCTTTGACCACGTAACATTGTCACATCTGTACATGCCACCTTCCAATGTTTCAATGTAGTGCCTGCTCTTTGCACAAATCTGACAATGCCTACTAGGAAATTCCTCAGTTTACCACCAGCATTGCTGATCTCTATATTAATATCATCAGGAACACAACAGACTGTAGACTGTACATGAGAAACAGGAACAGAGTAGGCTGCTGGCTCTTTAAAACCTGCTGTAATATTCACCAGATCGTTCTCCTTGTCATCTTCCAGTACTTTTCCTCTATACCTCTTGATTCACATACACCTGTCAATCTCCATTTTGTATGAATTCAGAGACTGAGCCTCCACAGTTCTCTAGGGCAGATAATTTCAAAGAAACATCACCTTTACTTAAAAAAAGCTTCTCTTCTTCGGCCAAATGGCCCTACCCTTATTCTGACGAGCAAAAGATATTCAAGCATAATAAAACAGAGGCTAATTCGATCACCCCAATTAAATCCAATGGATTTTGGATCCTTCCTTACCACTGAGTCAGTATCTCACATTTTTCCAAAACAATGCCAACTCTAACAGAATCTGCTTAACTTAAAAATGAGGTTCCTTTAGATAACAGATGGCATAGACAGACTGTGTTCATAGTCAGCTCGAACTCTGTTCTTATTCAGTCATTTTGATTTCTGTATCATTACAATGCAAGTCTCAGTTCTTACCTATGAAGAAGGTGTTTGGGGCCCACCTATCTTCAAAGTGTGTATTCAGTACTTGAGTTGTTTGAGGATCATGTCTGAGCCACAGAGCCACACCAAGAATCACTCCTCCTGCAAGCTGAAGTGACAAAACAGATTATTAAACCCCTGATACTTCCACTCGCCCTCCAAATTTCCCTCACCCTGATTTCAGACCAGGAGATTTCAGGTCACTCCCCAACCCCCACAGAAATTTGCAATGTCCACTCCCTCCAAAATACTGGGAGAGATTTGAGGCTATACTCCTTCAGAGGCTTATTTGTGATCTATCTGAAGACATAGTTGGTATACCATGTACACTTACTGCCCCCTCCCATTCTCTTACAATCAAACATCCTCTATGATCTCCGGCTTAGTGAGGTTGCCATCAGGTGAGCCAAAATCTCAGGTATCAGGACAAGCCACCTATGCTTACCCTTAATTTAAGCATTCCGACTTGAACCAAGTCATAGATGTGCATATTCAAATTTGAATTGCTTCACAGAATGATTCAAGGGAAGCAACCGCAAAATCCCCAAACACCCATTGGAGTGATTTTAAGTCAAGCACCACTTCAACCTAATAGACTGAAAGAAGTGATCCAGTTTTGAATCTCTGGGAAATGTTGGATAGTCACAAGTCATCTTGTTCTGTATCCAAGTTATGGAGTCAGTATGTAATAACATACTGACACTGGTCCAATGGCAGTTTTTGGCATAAAACTGTATCTTCTTTTAACTTCTGAGAAGATTAAACAGCCAAGTCAGAAGTATTTTGTTTACTGGAAATCACTCAAAGAATCAGAGCTAATGCTACTTATATTAAAAACTTGCTTGGAAAACTCACTCACCACCTCCTGATTCATCTTCAATGAGATACAATCACCAGACATGTCTTTACCTCCTTCACCTCTCTGCTTTCCACAGGGATCACATCCTCTGTGATTCCCTTGCCCATTTTTTATCTCCACACTAATCTCCTTCCTGGGACATATCCCTGCAAGTGACAGAAATGCTACTCGTGCCCATTCACCTCCTCCCTTGCATCCATTCAAGAACCCAAACAATCCTTCCAGGTGAGGTTCACCTGTGAATGTACTGTGCTCCTGATGTGACCTCCTTTACATTGGTGAAATCTGACAAATTGGGAGAACATTTCCGGGTCCTGACAGGATATTCCCCAGGACCTTGAGGGAAGTTTGTGTAGAAATAGCAGGAGCTCTGACGGAGATCTTTAAGATGTCATTAGAAACGGGGATTGTGCCAGAGGATTGGCGTATTGCTCATGTGGTTCCATTGTTTAAAAAGGGTTTTAGAAGTAAGCCTAGCAATTATAGACCTGTCAGTTTGACATCAGTGGTGGGTAAATTAATGGAAAGTATTCTTAGAGTTAGTATTAATAATTATCTGGATAGACAGGACCCGATTAGGAGTAGCCAGCATGGATTTGTGCGTGGAAGGTCATGTTTGGCAAACCTTATTGAATTTTTTGAAGAAGTTACGAGGAATGTTGACGAGGGTAAGGCAGTGGATGTAGTCTATATGGACTTCAGCAAAGCCTTTGACAAAGTTCCACATGGAAGGTTAGTTAAGAAGGTTCAGTCGTTAGGGATTAATGCAGGAGAAATAAAATGGATTCAATAGTGGCTAGATGGGAGATGCCAGAGAGTAGTGGTGGATAATTGTTTATCGGGATGGAGGCTGGTGACTAGCGGGGTGCCTCAGGGATCTGTTTTGGGCCCAATGTTGTTTATAATATACATAAATGATCTGGATGATGGGCTGGTAAATTGGATTAGTAAGTATGCCGATAATACTAAGGTAGGAGGTGTTGTGGATAATGAGGTGGGTTTTCAAAGCTTGCAGGGAGATTTATGCCAGTTAGAAGAATGGGCTGAACGTTGGCAAATGGAGTTTAATGCTGAGAAATGTGAGGTTCTACATTTTGGCAGGAATAATCCAAATAGAACATACAGGGTAAATAGTAGGGCATTCAGGAATGCAGTGGAACAGAGAGATCTAGGAATAACAGTGCATAGTTCCCTGATGGTGGAGTCTCATGTAGATAGGGTGGTGAAGAAGGCTTTTGGAACGCTGGCCTTTATAAATCAGAGCATTGAGTACAGAAGTTGGAATATAATGTTAAAATTGTACAAGGCATTGGTAAGGCCAAATTTAGAATATTGTGTGCAGTTCTGGTCACCGAATTATAGGAAAGATATCAATAAATTAGAGAGAGTGCAGAGACGATTTACTAGGATGTTACCTGGGCTTCAGCACTTAAGTTACAGAGAAAGGTTGAACAAGTTAGGTCTCTATTCATTGGAGCGTAGAAGGTTGAGGGGGGGATTTGATCGAAGTATTTAAAATTTTGAGAGGGATAGATAGAGTTGACATGAATAGGCTGTTTCCATTGAGAGTAGGGGAGATTCAAACGAGAGGACATGATTTGAGAGTTAGGGGGCAGAAGTTGAAGGGAAACACGAGGGGGTATTTCTTTACTCAGAGTGATAGCTGTGTGGAATGAGCTTCCTGTAGAAGTAGTAGAGGCCAGTTCAGTTGTGTCATTTAAGGTAAAATTGGATAGGTGTATGGACAGGAAAGGAGTGGAGGGTTATGGGCTGAGTGCGGGTAGGTGGGACTAGGTGAGATTAAGAGTTCGGCACGGACTAGGGGGCCCGAGATGGCCTGTTTCCGTGCAGTGATTGTTATATGGTTATATTTCATTAAGAGCCTCCTCCCCACCCGCCAAAAGCGGAATTTCCAAGTGACCAAACATTTTAGTTCCTGTCCCAACATGTCAGTCTGTAGCCTCCTCTTCTGCCTTGATGAGGCCATTCTCAGGAATGGAAGGGCAATTCCTTACATTCAAACTACGAACTCTCCAACCTGATGGCACAAATGATTTCTCCTTCCAGTAATTTATTTTTTCCCTTCCATTTCTCACTCTGGTTCCTCACCTGCCTATCATCTCTCACTAGTATCCCTCCTTCTTGCCTTTCTCCCACGGACCACTCTCCTCTCTCATCAAATCCCTTCTCCAGCCCTTTACCTTTCCCACACACATGGCTTCACCCATCACCTTCTAGCCTGTCTTCCTTCCACTCCTCCCACCTTTTTATTCTGACATCTGAAACATTGTCTGTTTATTCATTTCCATAGATGCTGCCTGACATGCCAAGTTCCTCCAGCATTTTGTGTTGCTCTAGAAAACTAGAACCTGGTTAGGGAAAGCACAGACTAAAATATGCACTGTTCTCTAAATACATAGAACTATCTTCCCTTTTCCTGGATAAACAGTTGGGAAAACAAAACAATGAATTTGCCCTCCACCAAAGACACTTCTGACAAAGTTACCACTTGGAACTCAGCCAATTGTAATTTCAGGTGCTTGAAACATCCAGGAACACTGAACAGCTAAAACACTATGCTATTTGAACCCACACCACTTAATGTGAAATCCTCATAAAATAGGATGATCCCACCAGTGGCAACTATTTAAAGAGATGGGGGGGCTTTGGGGCTCTAACATTTGACTGCCATTCATTCTTTGGGGCACTCTACTTTTGTGGATGTTTGCGAAGAAGAATTTCAGAATGTATATTCTATACACTTCTCTAACAATAAATGTATCTATTGAAACCTATTAAGTACAATTTAAAAACTTGGGTCACTTTGAAGTGAACTGATTTTGTCCGATCTGAAATGTCCTCCTTCAAAGAACAGTTTTCCTTCCACTAACATTGATTATTAACTTCCATCACCATTCTCTGCTCTATTTCCTGCACAGCTGCCCTCAGCCCATCCTCCCGACTCCACAACAGGGATAGGGCTTCCTTTGTCCTTACCTACCATTCAATGAGCCTCTGCAATCAGTACATCAGTCTTTGTACCTTAATCCCCAATGAGATCCTGCCACAATGCACACCTCTCCCATCTTCTCATTCTTGGCTTTCTGCAGGAATAGCTTCCTGTACGATTCCTTTGTCCACTTGTCACTCTCAGCACTTGTGCAAGCAAGACAAGTGCCATGCCTGCTCCTACGGTCTTCCCTCATCCCGGTTCAAGGCACCAAACAGCCCTTCCAGGTGAGGTGACAATTCACATGCGAGTCTGTCAGGGTCATCTGGTGCGCCCGGTGAAGTTGCCTCTACATCAGTGAGACCCAAAGTAGATCAGGGTTTGCTCTGTTGAGCATCTGCGCTCCATCCACCACAGGAGGCAGGATTTCCACTTCAATTAACTTCCCATTCTGCCATGTCCGTCCATGGCCTCCTACACTGACATGAAGAGACCACACTGAGGTTGGAGGAGTAACATCTCATTTTCTCTGGGTACCTTCCAACCTGATGGCACGAACAATCTCTCTATAATTTACAGTAATTTCTCCCTCCCTTCACCCTTGTTCTTTTCCCTATCCTGGCTCCCTCTTACCCCTTCTCCTTCCTCTGGTGCCCCTCCCCTCTTTTTTAGGGTTTCAGCTCTTTATCACTTCCACCTATCACCTTGCAGCTCCTTCCCCCTCAACTAGTTTCTCCAATCACCTATAAGCCTGTACCATCTACTCCACCACCCCCAAGCTTCTTATTCTGACTTCTTCTCCAAACCTGATGAAGGGCATCAGTCTGAAACGCCTGCTATTTTTTCCTCGCCATAGACGCTGCTTGGGCTGCTGAGTTTCTCCAGCATTTTGTGTGTGAAGGATCTCTTGTTTACAATTTTGTCCTTGTTTACAGATGGTCAGGGCAGTCTGGTTGTGAAATGTACAGCCTGATAAACAAACAGGGTGTATAGCTCAGCTAGACAAGAATTGGCTCACATCATCACCAAACTGATATGGTAATTAGTGTTAACAGCAAGCATTCTGAGGCCAGGACAACGCAAGGCCAAAGCTATTACTCACTTCAACACCAATTTCGGAAGAATACTATATTTAATACATGCAAAATGTCATGATTAAAACCTCACTGGTTCCATCAGCAGAAAGTCTCTGCAAATGAAAGTAACCAAGTTAGAAATCAAAACAGTGAAGAAAAGCAACACCCCACAGGTTTCTCAGTTACAAAGCACCAAGGAGAACTGGTCACTGTAAATCAGTTACATTTCTCTTAAACTATCCACCGCAACATTCTTACAGTGGGGCTGGCTGGCAGTGTGACTATTCGCATCTGCGGCAGTACCAAAGCTGAGAATGATCAGTCCCTTTGCCTCACTTTGGGACAGTCACATAACTTGTCAAACATTCACTCAAAAATGTTAAGCTTTTATTTTAAATTCAGCTCAACACGTGTGCAGCACCAAATCCCATCCCCCACAGCAGCCCTCATCACAATGATCATGATGCTAGTTGGCATACTGGGTGCTGGCAAGAAATTGGCCGATTTCTTTACGCACAGACAATTTTAGATAAAACTAATTCCAAAGAGTTCGATGCAAAATTAAGGGTATTGTTCACTTACAAAAGCCACTTCCAAGTGTGCACCAACTTAGTCTGGAAACATTCACTCTGTTGCATTTGTAAGGTGCGTTACAAATGCAACACTGTTAGGAGCTCATAAGGTAGAAGCATAGGGGAATAGGGTCTTTGCAAACACAACTTCAAAATGACAAATGTAAACTTTAATTTTGCAGCACCACCATTTCAATCTTTTTAAAAAAACAAGTTGGAAATTAAATTACCTCAACCATTTTTGCCCATATTTCCAAAATAAAGAGAGCAACACCCATAAAGCTCTTCAAATAATTAAGTGGGTGAGCAGATAGGCAGTGACTCAACCTTTCCTTGCATCTCATGGCCAACAAAATATAGTCAATAAGTTTTGCAGCAAGATCAGCAACTTTCATCACAGACAAGATAAAATCTGCAGATGCTGGAAATCCAAGCAATACACAGAATTGTTGGAGGATTTTGAGAGCTGGCAAGAACTCGACGCTGTCTGGCTTGCTGAGTTCCTCCAACATTGTGTGTGTTGCTCAGTAACATTCATATCTACTTTCAGAATTGGCAAGGTTATAAACTGAAAAGCAAACTGAGTACTGATCTGCAGGATCTCACTAAACATTTCATAGCTAATGAAGCTCATCTACTGTAGAAACAAACAGCAACTAATGGGCGCCAATAAACAGCCTTACAAATGATTTTAAATACTACGGCTATTCTAGTTTATAACATCAGCCAATAGAGGTTGTACGATGGCCAAAGTGGACGGACGGAACAGGATGAAGAGGGTCCAAGACTTTTACTATTGCTGAGGTTACATAAGGACAGTAACATTGCGTAATCAGTAAGCACCCTCAGTTTCGACCACCTTGAAGTAATTAAAATAACCATAACAAGTTAATAACATTTTCGGGAGCTTGACACAATTTTGGAATCAACCTCCTCTTGGATCCCTAGTGATTCGATTTTAGCAACTGGTCTGTCATACACGAATTTGCCAAAGCCCTTTCCAAAATATATCAAACTTGCTGTCACTCATTAACCTTTTGGTTACCTGTGGGGGAGGGAAGAATCAATGGTCAGCAACAACATTTCCTTTCGGTTATTTTCTTTAATTATTTGCGCCTTGTTAAATGACAACCGGCGTAAAACAGTACTTCGCTTCAATCGTTTATCCCTTTGTCCACAGACTAAACTGACTGTCCAGCTATCTAATAAACAGTATTTTAGGATGATAATTAAGAGGCAGAAATGGGAAAGTGATCGCCAGAACTTCCGCTGTTTTCTCTCATTGCTTTAAAAGCCCAGATACATTACTTTTAGACATGAAGCATCGTTTTCAAAGACACCCACCCGCTGAACGGTTTAGGTTTATCAAATTCAATACTGTATGCATTTGCTCCTTTAATCGGAGTTTTGCACAAAAAACATTCGAACGACCGCACCCACATCTGCCACCACCACAAACAGCTTGATCTGAGAGACCCTGCCCGTTGCTATTCTCTTCATTTGTCCACCCCTCAATTTAGTTCTTCCCAAAATAAAATCTCATCTGCCCTTGTTATACATCCCTCCTACTGTCTGAGCTTTCTCTTGTCTAGACCGACGAGAGTTGAACAGCAACATTTCGGAATCAAACACATCCACCGAACCAGAAAAATAACATCCAAACAACAAATGCGCACGAAAAAGTGGCGTTTATCATCAGCCCACACAAGGAGGCGGGGAGAACCTGCCAAACAAAGGGGGCGAGTTGCCCGGGCAGAGGAAAGCGGTGACCGAGGGAGCTGGGCTGTCTGCGATAATGCAGCACAGGGTCCGGGCGGGGGGCTCCGCCCAATTTCCGCGCTCCGGTCCAGCGACGGATTCCCCCTCCCCCTCTCACGCCCACGCCGAAGGGTAAATCCGTAGCTCGTTACCTGCCACTTACCCAGAAAAGGAAATTAAATACGAACAGCAAGTACTTGATGCACTTCATGCAGCCTTCCACTCCCATGGCTCCGTTAAGCGCTCACACGTCAAATCTTCCACCAACAGCAACTCGAAAAGGTTGACTAACCAAGAGCAACCTAGAGCTTCTCACTCATGTACCGCCCTCCCCAACACAGCCACCCAATCACAGGTAGGCAGCCCTCCAAAATTCCAGCCAACCAATCACTCGCGGCGCTAGGAAACCACCTGCCCCCTCCATCCTCAGTGTCAATCTAATGCATTCTCACAGCCATCCTATCGTTTCCAAGACCACACCTAATCAATCCAGTCAAAAGCAACCTGGCGCAGACCAATTGCCAGCGGGTCCGGTCCTAGCCAATGCCGGAGGGGCTTGGCATCCCGATTCCAACTTGACCAATCCCCAAGGAGGAAAACCCTTTCGTAGAACCTGGCCAAACTAATCGAGTCAACCAGCCCGACGCTTCGTGACTTAGGAGCTCAGCGATGCTTAAATATTTATGTTTATCCGAAGAGGTGATAGTGTTCTGTGTAACTGGAAAGCAAGGCAGTTAGTACCATAAATAGGTTAACGGGTTCTAGAACAGTTATTAAGGAATTTTCTAAATAAACCGAGTGTAATTGAAGCTACTTCCATTATAAAAACGACGGTCTTGTGCTGCTGCTTTAGCCTGACGGTTTAGACTCAGTGTACCAACGTGAAAATACTATTCTAGGAATAAATATAATCTTTTCCACTCTATAATACTCGGAGATGAAAGTGATCCTCACACTCCAGTCTTTGGTACTCCTGAAGTCAAAAATGGGTTTTATCCCATTCTGTTCTGCTTTTCATTATTATGACTGACAGGAGAGATTTTCCCATCTCTCTTTAAGTAAAATGGTCTTGCTGCTCTTACTCCTGCGATGTGAAAAAAATAGGATTTACACACCTTTCCTAACCACATAATCCATGATCAGAAAGCGTTGCATATACTTTATAAAGGATGACTGCAGATACATTTTAATTAAAGTAGAAAAAGAGACTGAGTAATTCACAACATGAATGGAAAGACAAAAATACGGTATTCACAAACCAGAAGAATTAAATATTCACATGGTCTTCATCCAGATGCAAACCTCCTGAGAATAATAAGGGAATAGAAAGAGAAAAATAGTGCAATTTTAGATGATTATTTTCAGAGTTGTATAAACATGGGGATTAATTAACTAATTAATTAATTAATAATTAACTCAAGGAACACACACAAAATGCTGGTGGAACGCAGCAGGCCAGGCAGCATCTATAGGAAGAAGTACAGTCAATGTTTTGGGCTGAGACCCTTCGTCAGGACTCATCAGGAATTAACTCAAGGATATTACTTGTTCTGATGTTGAACAATGATGGGTGAACTTGGTAATTAAAGGTCTGTAGCTAGATGCAGCAGGTAAAAAAAATTTAGGGTTTATGAATAATTAAAAGAGAAAGCATTTGCACTGAGCTCTGGATTATATTCAGCTTAATAGAATGTACTTCACAGATCTATTGAATTTAAAGGAGTTATTTAAGATAGTAGGTAAAATCATACAAATGTATTCTTGAAAATTGAATGAGGTCTCATTGTAACTTTCTGCTGGGTGCAAGGATAATTTTTCTTGTGTGTTTGGTAGTCAGAAATTAAGCAGCACAATCTCAAAACAAGGTATTGGGTATTCTGGATGTATACTGTATGAAGAGAAATTTCTTCAATCAGAGAGCAGTAAGTTATAAGGCCTTAGAAGTCAGTCTCTGAATATATTTTAAAAACAATTGATTTTAGATGCTAAAGCATATTGAGTTGGTGTAGGAAAGTGTCATTGAAGTAAAGAATCAGCCATGAACTCATGGGATGACAGCATGACTGAGTGCCTCAGGGGTCCACTCTTTCTTTCAGTTCTCATGTTTTATTTATGTACTTTACACAAGGATAAAATATAAAAAAGAGTGGAATTTAAATGAATGGTCTGACAAACTAATAATGAAGAGTGGCAATAAATAAAACAGCTGGAATATTCTGCAACGTCCTCTGTTTTCTCTGAGTGAATGTTATGAAGCACAGTAGTTTAGAAATTCAATATTGTGGTGCAGTAATTGAACTTATCCATTAGGATGTTTGCAAAACAATCATCAAGTAATAGTACTGATTGCATATATTGCAAATGTGGATCATCAGCTTTAATGCACGGTGCATATAGATTGCGGACAGCTAAATTCAGCTTCCCTTCAATGCAAGGTGATTCACCAAAATATCAGAGAGGATTACATTCAGTGTGGAATGCAGGTCAGGAACAGAGGTTTCCTGAATGCTGTAAGTTCTGGAAGAGGACTCCTTCAGCTCTCTGTAGCAAAGGTAGATGATGCATCAGTGCTGACTTCCCAGTGACATCCAACACCCTAGTAAATAATTAAGAATTTAAGAAATAGAAGCAGAAGTAGGCCATTGGTTACCCTTTCCTTTACTCCTCATATCTCTTTGTTTAGCTTAAAAAGTAACCTTCTATCAAACATGAGGTTCAACACATTGAGTGACAGCCTTTGTGGCCCCCTCAGCAGAAATCCCCAGAGATTAACTAGCCTCTGACTGAAGAACTATCCAGAGGCACTGTGCCATGGCAGTTAGCGCATTCCTTCGCAGTGACAGTTGATCACCAATTGGGGTTCAATTCCTGCCGCTGACTGTAAGGCATTTGTGCGTTCTCCCTGTGACCATGTGGGTTTCCTCTAGGTGCTCATGTTTTCTCCCAAATTCCAAAGACGTACAGTTAGGTTTAACGAGTTGCAGATATGCAATGTTGGTGTCAAATGCACGGCGACACTTTGGGCCTGCCCAACACAACCCTCACTGATTTGATTTGACACAACTGTTGCATTTCACTGTGTGTGTGTGTTGATGGTTTGCTTTACATGTGACAAGTAAAGCTAATCTTTGTTTTTTTTTGTTATAACCCTCTCGTGAATTGTCAGCTGCTTATGTTGTGACTGTGACTTCTTCTTTTAGACACACTAGCCAGGGGGTAAAAACAGCAATTCTGCATCTATCCAGTCAGGCCCTGGTGAGAATCTTTCCATAAGGATGACTTCTTATTACATCCTCTCAATCCCCACATAGGGCAAATCCCATCAAGGGCAAGTTCATTCTGGCACTGGTGAAAATGGGGGAACTGAAATTTCTGTTGCCCATTCCAGTCACTTTGGGTGGATTGAGCACCTGAGACAGTGTGCGGTCTTTTCTGGTTTTGTTTTGGAACTGAGAAATTCTAAGGGTAGAAAGACCCTAATGGGAGTTATCTACAGGCCCCCAAACAGCAGTCTGGATGTAGGGTGTAAGTTGAATGAAGAGTTAAAATTGGCATGTCGCAAAGGTAATGATCCAGTTGTCACGGGGGATTTCAACATGCAGGTAGACTGGGAGAATCAGAATGGTACTGGACCCCAAGAAAGGGAGTTTGTGGAGTGCCTCCGAGATGGATTCTTAGAACAGCTTGTACTGGAGCCTACCGGGGAGAAAGCAATTCTAGATTTAGTGTTGTGCAATGAACCGGATTTGATCAGGGACATCGAGGTAAAGGAACCATTAGGAGGTAGTGACCATAATATGATATGTTTTAATCTACAATTTGAGAAGGAGAAGGGAAAATCGGATGTGTCAGTACTGCAGTTGAACAAAGGGAACTATGGAGCTATGAGGGAGGAGCTGGCCAAAGTTCAATGGAACAATACCCTAGCAGGGAAGACAATGGAACAGCAATGGCAGGTATTTCTGGGAATAATGCAGAAGGTGCAGGATCGGTTCATTCCAAAGAGGAAGAAGGATCCTAAGGGGAGTAAGGGGCAGCCGTGGCTGACAAGGGAAGTAAAGGGCATTATAAAAATAAAAGAGAAGAAGTATAACATAGCAAAGATGAGCGGGAAACCGGAGGACTGGGAAGCTTTTAAAGAGCAACAGAAGATAACAAAAAAGGCAAAACGCCAAGAAAAAATGAGGTACGAAGGTAAACTAGTCAAGAATATAAAGGAGGATAGTAAAAGCTTCTTTAGGTATGTGACTAGCAAAAAAATAGTAAAGACCAAAATTGGGCCATTGAAGACAGAAACGGGTGAATTTATTATGGGGAACAAGGAAATGGCAGACGAGTTGAACAGGTACTTTGGATCTGTCTTCACTTGGGAAGACACAAACAATCTCCCAGATGTAATAGTGGCCAAATGAACTAGGGTAAAGGATGAACTGAAGGAAATTTATATTAGGCAAGAAATGGTGTTGGATAGACTGTTGAGTCTGAAGGCTGATAAGTCCCCGGGACCTGATGGTCTGCATCCCAGGGTACTTAAAGAGGTGGCTCTAGAAATCATGGATGCATTGGTAATCATTTTCCAATGTTCTATAGACTCAGGAACAGTTCCTGCTGATTGGAGGGTGGCTAATGTTGTCCCACTTTTCAAGAAAGGACGGAGAGTGAAAACAGGGAATTATAGACCGGTTAGCCTGACGTCAGTGGTGGGAAAGATGCTGGAGTCAATTATAAAAGAGGAAATTACAACACATTTGGATAGCAGTAGAAGGATCAGTCCGAGTCAGCATGGATTTATGAGGGGAAAATCATGCTTGACTAATCTTCTGGAGTTTTTTGAGGATGTAACTATGAAAATGGACAAGGGAGAGCCAGTGGATGTAGTGTACCTGGACTTCCAGAAAGCTTTTGATAAAGTCCCACATAGGAGATTAGTGGGCAAAATTAGGGCACGTGGTATTAGGGACAGAGTACTGACATGTATTGAAAATTAGCTGGCTGACAGGAAACAAAGCGTAGTGATTAACGGGTCCTTTTCGGAATGGCAGGCTGCGACCAGTGGGGTACCGCAAGGTTTGGTGCTGGGACTGCAGCTGTTTACAATATACATTAATGATTTAGATGAAGGAATTAAAAGTAACATTAGCAAATTTGCCGATGACACAAAGCTGGGTGGCAGTGTGAAATGTCAGGAGGATGTTATGAGAATGCAGGGTGACTTGGACAGGTTGGGTGAGTGGGCAAATGTATGGCAGATGCAGTTTAATGTGGATAAATGTGAGGTTATCCACTTTGGTGGCAAGAACAGGAAGGCAGATTACTATCTAAATGGAGTCAAGTTAGGAAAAGGGGAAGTACAACAAGATCTAGGTGTTCTTGTACATCAGTCAATGAAAGCAAGCATGCAGGTGCAGCAGGCAGTGAAGAAAGCTAATGGCATGCTGGCCTTTATAACAAGAGGAATTGAGTATAGGAATAAAGAGGTCTTTTTGCAGCTGTACAGGGCCCTGGTGAGACCCCACTTGGAGTATTGTGTGCAGTTTTGGTCTCCAAATTTGAGGAAGGACATTCTTGCTATTGAGGGAGTGCAGCGTAGGCTCACAAGGTTAATTCCCTGAATGGCGGGACTGTCATATGTTGAAAGATTGGAGCGACTCGGCTTGTATACACTGGAATTTAGAAGGATGAGAGGGGATCTGATTGAAACATATAAGATTATTAAGGGATTGGACACGCTGGAGGCAGGAAGCATGTTCCCGCTGATGGGTGAGTCCAGAACTAGAGGCCACAGTTTAAGAATAAAGGGTAGGCTATTTAGAACAGAGATGCGGAAGAACATTTTCACCCAGAGAGTGGTGGATGTGTGGAATGCTCTGCCCCAGAAGGCAGTGGAGGCCAAGTCTCTGGATGCTTTCAAGAGAGAGTTAGATAGAGCTCTTATAGATAGCGGGGTCAAGGGATATGGGGAGAGGGCAGGAACAGGGTATTGATTGTGTATGATCAGCCATGATCACAGTGAATGGCGGTGCTGGCTAGAAGGGCCAAATGGCCTACTCCTGCACCTACTGTCTATTGTCTATTGTCTTTCAAGTTGCATTAGGGAGAGTACATCAAGCAGAGAGTCCTCTTTCAGGTACTTCCTTTTCCAATGGTAAATGTGACAATCCATCAGCATTTCCATGGTTAGTTATCCTCTTAAATATGATATTCTAATTGTGTCATCCAAGATACAGAGCCCATCTCTACAGTTCTGCTGTTGCTGGAACACCCTTCTGTGGATTGAAAATGGACACTAGTGGTTGATGATCAGTAATGAGGGTAAACTCTCTCCCATACAGGTACTTGTTCAAAATGTTTAATGCCCCATACCAGACTCAAGTCCTTTCCGTCAATCTGGGCATAATTTTTCTCTGCAGCAGTAAGGGGCTGTGATACAAAGGGTATAGGGTGCTCACTTCCCTCACATATAACATGTGATATGACTGTGTCTACACCATAAGCCACAGGCAAGATATATTGGACAATTTAGATTATGTCTGACTATTTCCTTGGAAAGCCACCTCACACTGTTTTGTCCATGGCCATTTCTTCCCAATCTATAATAATGAGTTCAGCGGGTAGAGCACCGTAGCCAGGATTGGCAAGAAGCTATTATAGTAATTGACAAATCCTAAAAAGGACCAAAACTGTGACACATCCTTTGGCCTGCTTGAATTTTCTCAACACACTTGTATAAACCTTGTGTATCAATAATGTGACCACAGGAAGTGATGCTTGGTTTAAAGAATTGACACTTGTTGCATTGTGGCTCTGAGCCCACAATCTTTTAATCATTTTACCACTGTTTTGAGATTTTGGAGATTTACTTTTTCATTCTTACCAGTAACAATGAGGTCATCCAGGTAACACTGAGTGCCTGGGCAGCCCTGTAGCACCTGGTCCATAGCTTTCTACCAGAGTGCAGGTACAAACACTACTCCATAAATTAGCCTTTTATGGCAATAAAGCCCTTTGTGTGTGTTTATGGTTCCTGCCCTCTCCCTATATCCCTTGGACTCTCCTTCTATCTCCATTTGTAGAAAGGCCTCATCTAAATTCCCTTTGCTGAAGTGTTCTCCATTTGAAAGGTTTCCTGGGCAGAGGGTATTGATCTACTTTCAGTACTATGTTGATGGTGACTTTAAAATCACCACAGACACCGAGAGACCCAACAGTCTTGGCTACAGGGACCATTGCTGATCTAACGATCATGCAATCTAGCTCACTGGCTACCTTATAATTAACTGGACAGGCTTTGTAAAACTTGAGGTGGCATTTTTTGATTAACACTTTTATCTGTGATATGTTTGAGTTTTCTAATGCTATCCTTGAACACCACTGTGGCATAATCCAGGAACTTTCTTAATTCACTTTCAGTTGACTCTGTTGCATGTGACATGCAGATGATAAATGGGTCTCCAATTCAGTTGTAGTTGTCTCAGCCAATATTGGCCCAGCAATGCTGACCCTCCTGTATTTACCACATACAAGCCCAAAGTGGTTTATTGGTTGTTGTATTTCACTGTTATAAATATAATTCCTACCAGAGGTATGTTTCTCCAATCTAAGTTCTTTGTTGGATTGTTTCAGGCTTCAGTTCTGTATCTTTGTGATGCCATTCAAACTCATTTTGTGGAATGACTGAAACTGCCAAACCAGTGTCCATTTCCATTTTAATTAATTTTCCATTCACTTCTGGTGTAAGCCATATTGCTTGGCTCTTGTTAGATTTCACATTGTAAATCTCAAGGCTACTCAGTCCGGAGTCATTCTCATTACTATCAGATATTTCATCAACAGCATGCAGATAATGCTCTTTTTGAAAATGCCTCTTGAGTTTTTATCTTTTTCTCTTCCCTGTGCAGTCCATTTATTTTTGTCTGCCTGGCATGCTCTTTGTAGGTGTCATACTATGTTACATTTTCTGTAAGTTTTACTATTAAACCTGCATAGGTCTGGTATATCTGAGCCTCTGTCACAACAGTTTCTTCAGCCAGACAGGTTTCTGTTTAGATGTTGCAATTTTGTTCATCCTTACCTTCACTCGTGACTGCATCTCAATTGTGTCTCTGACAGCTACTTTCATTGATATAGCAATTTTGAATTACTCTTTTAAATGTGAGTTGTGCTTCAGATGGGAGCTGTTTTCAAATGCTTTCTTGTAAGATTCCATAGACTAAACAATCTTTCAGTGTGTCATTAAGTCCATCACTGAATGAACAATACTCAGACAAACTCTTTATTCAGCCATTATGCTGATATGGACCCCCCCCCCCCCCCCGTCTTTTTGATTTTGCTAATGAAACCTAAAGAGTTCTGCAATTAACAATGGTTTTGGTTCTAAATATTTCTGAATTACATTCATGATATCAACAAAAGATGTCATGTCATCACATTACTCCTCCCCAGCATCAGTTTATAGCGGTCCATCATCTACTCTTGCCACTGTTTTTATATATCTGAAGGAACTTTTGGTTTCATTTTTGATATATTGGCTAATTTGCTTTCATATTTCAGCTTTTCCCTCTTATGCATATTTTAGTTGCCTTCTGTTAGTTTTAAAAAAATTTCCAACCCTCTAACTTCCCACTAATTTTGGCTCTATTGTATACCCTCTCTTTTGCTTTTATGTTGTCTTTGACTTCCCTTGTCAGGCACAGTTGCATTGTCTTTCCTTTAGAATCCTTCCTCTTCTTTAGGGTGTAGCTATCCTGCACCTTCCAAATTGCTCCCAGAAACTCTAGCCAATGCTGCTCTGCCGACATCCCAGCCAGTGTACCCTTCCAATCAACTTTTGCCAGCTTCTTCCACTCTAATTGCAGAGTGCATTCTAAAACATTATGATCACTGTTTCCTAAGCTTTTCAGTACTTTAAGCTCCCTAATCATACCCGATTCCTTACACAGCACCCAATCCACAACTGATGATCCCCCTGTGGAAACAACCACAAGCTGCTTCAAAAAGCCATCTCAAAGGCATTCCGCAAATTCTCCCTGTTGGGATCTAGCATCAACTTGGTTGCCCCAATCTACCTGCCCATTGAAATCCCCATGACTAAGCTAACATTGCCTTTTTGACATTCTTTATCTATCTCCCGCTGTCATTTGTAGACCACATCCTGGCTACTGTTCAGAAGCCTGCAAATAACTTTCATCAGAGTCTTCCTACCCTTGCAGTTTCTTAACTTTTCCCAAGAGGATTCTACATCTTCTGATCCTATGTCACCTCTTTCTAAAGATTTGATTTCATTTTTTAACCTGCAGAGCCACTCCTCCTCCTCTGCCTACCTGCCTATCCTTTCAATAGATTGTGTATTCTTGGATATTAGGCTGCCAACTACAAGCGTCTTTCAGGCATGACTCTGTGATACCCACAATGTCATACCTGCCAATCTCTAACTGCGCTATTAGTTCATCCACCTTATTTCATATACTGTGTGCATTCAAGTTTAATACCTTCAGTACTGTTCTTGCACCCTTTTCAATTTTGTCCCCCTTTTATACTGCAACTCATCCCACTGTCTGCAATTTTCCCTATTATATGCCTGTCCTTCTTGACAGTCTCATGATACACCAATTCTACTTGTAAACCAAAATCCCCCTGCCAACTTAGTTTAAACCCTCCCCAACAGCTCTAGCAAACCTGCCTGCAAGGTTATTGGTCTCCTTCGGGTTCAGGTGTAGTCTGTCCCTTTTGTACATTTCATACCTTCCCTAGAAGAGATCCCAATGATCCACAAATCTGAAACCCTGTCCTGTGCATGAGTTCCTCAGCCACACATTCATCTGCAAACCATCCTCTTCTTGACCTCATTGGCTCACAACTCAGGCAGCAATCCAAAGACTGTTACCCTGGGCTTCCTGCTATTCAGCTCTCTAAATTCTCTCTTTAGGACCTCCTCTCTTTTCCTTCCTATGTCATTGGTACCAATATGTACCAAGACATCTGGCTGTTCACCCTCCCCCTTTAGAATATTGTGGGCATAATCCGAGATGTCTCTGACCCTGGCACCTAGGAGGCAACATTCCATCTGGTGGTCTCTGTCGTGATCACAGACTCTCCTATCTAGTCATCTAACTATGGAATCTCTTATCACCATTGCAGTCCTCCTCTGCCCTCTTCCCTTCTGAGCCACAGTGCCAGATTCAATGCAAGAGACCTGGTTGCTGCAGCACACCCCCTCACCAACGTACTTTTATTGTGAGGAATGGCTACAGGGGTACTCTGTACTGGCTACCTGTTTCTCTTCCCTCTGCTGACAGTCACCTATTCACCTGTCTCCTGCAACCCAGGGATGGCTATTCCCCTGTAGCTCCTATATATCATCTCCTCAATTTCCCCTATGAGCCAAAGGTCATCAAGTTGCAGCTTCAGTCTTTAACATGTTCTCTGAGGAGCTACAACGCGATACACCTGTTGCAGATGCAGTATCCAGGAGGCTGGAGGTCTCCCAGAATTCCCACATCTCACACACAGAACAAAACACAGCCCCTGGAGCCATTCTAACTGCTCTAACTATACACTTACAGATGAAGAATGAACAAGGAATAGCTTACCAGATGCTTACCCGCTCATCGCCCATATCTGTTATCGCCTAAGCCTGTTGAGCCAAAGCCAAAAGTTTCCCTACTCTTAACACTGTCTCACTCCAGCACTGCCTGCTCCACTAGCTTCTGTCTTATTTTATCTGACTTTGCTAATGAATCCCAAACTCTGACAGGCTGCTGTTCAAGCTTTGAAGAAAAAAAAACAGCTACAAAGCACAGATTTTTAAAGCTTTCTCCTCTACCTGGGTGAAGACACTGTTACTTTTTGCCTGCAGACTTCGATTGCCCACTGTTTGAGCTCTGAAGAAATGGCTACAAAGCATTGATTTTTAAAGTCAAGAGGAAGAAAGGAGCTTACTTAAGATTTAAGAAGCGAGGATCAGATAGGGCTCTTGAGAAATACAAGGTAGCCAGGAAGGAGTTTAAAAATTGACTTAGGAAGCCAGAAGGGGACACAAGAAGGCATTGCTAAGTAGGAGTAAAGAAACCCCTGAAGTATTCAATACAAACATTCAGAACAGGAAGATGTTTAGAGTCAGGGTAGTACCAATCAGGGCTGAAAGAGGAAACATGCCTGGAGTTGGCTGAAGTTGGGGAAGTCCTTAATGAACGCTTTGTTTCAATATTCACCAGTGGGAAGAACCTTGATGAACTTTGAAGGTCAGCGCAGAACAGGCTGATGTGCGGGAACCAGTCAGTGTTAAGAAAGAGGATGTGCTGGAATTTTCAAAAGCCATTAGGATAGATAAATCTCTGGGGTGGGACAAGCAGGAAGCCATGAGAAAGAATGTTTTAGCATCCTCACTGGCCATAAGAGTACTGCCAGAGGATAGGAAAGTGACAAGTGTTATTCCTCAGTCCAGGAAAGACAATAGAGATAATCCTGACATTAGTCTTACATCAGTGATGGGCAAATGTTTGGAGAAGATTTTTTAAGAAACAGGACATACAAACATTTGGAGAAGCAGAGTCTGATTAGGGATAGTCAACATGGCTTCACATAGCTTTGTGAAAAGCTCATGAGCCTGATTTCGTTCTCTTTTACAGTGTGTACAGGAATTGATATTAAACAATCTTGAAACTTGATAGAATTTTTTGATGAAGTGACAAAACATATTGATGAAGTCAGAGCAGTGGACGTGGTGTACATGGACAGGGCTCCCCACGGTGGGATCATTCGGAAAGCCAGGAGGCGTGGGATCCAGCGAAACTTGGCTATGTGGATTCAGAATTGGCTTTCCTGCAGAAGTCAGAGGGTGTTAGTAGATGGAACATATTCTGCCTAAGGTTGGTACCAGTGGTGCTCCACGGCAATCTGTTCTGAGAACAGATAAATGACTGGAATTAGGAATTGTGCAGATGACACCAAGGTTGATGGTGTTATGGAGAGTGGAGGCCATCATTGGTTAAAACGAGGCATTGATAGGATACAAAACTATGCTGAGAAATGGCAGAAGGAGTTCATTCCGGTAAAGTGTGAAGTGAATCATTTTGAAAGTTTGAACATGAAGGCAGAATGCAGGGTTTATGGTAGGATTCTTAGAGAGTGGAGGAAGAGAGGGATCTTAGCGTTCACACCCATGGATCCTTCAAAGTTGCCATGCAAGTTGATAGGGTGGTTGAGAAGGTGTATTGAGTGTTGGCCTTCATTAGTTGGGTGATTGCGTTTAAAAGCCACGAGATAATGTTGCAGCTCTACAAACCTTTGAGAATTGTGTTCACTTCCTGTCGCCTCATTATAACATGGATGTGGAAGCTATAGAGAGGGTATAGAGTAGACTTACCAGATCCTACCTGGATTAGAGAACATGTCAAAACATGTCAAGGTTGTTGTGATGCATCTAATGTGGTAGTGTAGTGGGTAGTGCATGTCTCTCTCACTTCCAGCTTTCACCGCTGGCTAGCAGTCTCACAAAAAGGAGAGCTGAGTGTATAAGTCTCTTCCTGCCAGTACGTAGTGCCTCCAACAGCAAGCTTCATGTAGCACCTCCTCACCGGCGGCAAATGGAAACTGAACTCCTTTCAGACTCAGGCTGAACTACGGAGGATGGGGAGGAGGTCTGGGTCCTGCACATGTAGCACACAGGCCCACCAGTGTGTGGGCACATCCTGGTGCTCAGGAACCAGATCCCCAGATATGGGTAAATAGCCCCACTGCCTCCTGAGCAGCCTTGGAAGAGACAAAGGCTACGGGAGTAAACCTGGACTGCAAATCTGGAGTGGAGCCCCTAAGGCAGCTGGACGTCATTGAACATCCTTCCAGCAGCTTTTGCAGTTAAGCTGATGGCAAGCATGTTGCTTCACAGTCTTTCCTTTGGATTACACTGGTGAGGCCAAAACTGGGAGCTTGATGACTGGGCATCTCAGGATCTCCATACCTTCTGCCCAGGCTTGTGATGATGATCATCATCACCCATTGTCCTTTGAGACAGACGGATGCCAACCACCAACAGCCACTTATGAAGATGGGTTGAGTGATTAGCGTTGTTCTTTTTGGAGAGAAGGAGGATGAGCGGTGACTTGATAGAAGTGTACAAGATGATAAGAGGCATAGACAGAGTGGACAGCCAGAGATATTTTCCCAGTGCGGAAGTGACTAATAGAAGGGGCCTAACTTTAAGGTGTTTCAAGGAAAGTGTCAGGAGGATATCAGAGTTAGGTTTTTTACACAGATCATGCTGCTGCATAGAACACACTACCTGGCGTGGTAGTAAAGGCAGAAACATTTGCAACACATACGCACATGGACGAAAGTAAACTGGAGGGCTATGTCAGACAGGAAGGTCACATTGATCTTGGAGTAGGTTAAAGATTTGGCACAACATTGTGGGCCGAAGGGGCTGAACTGAGGAAAACAGAGTTTTGTGTAAATGTTGTGACACAGGTAAGTATTGGGGTTCAAGAGACTTGGGTGTCTGTTGTGGGTATGATACACTGAATGGTCTTCTGAGTGAGCACTGCCTTAAGAGGAAAGAACGATAGGCATGGTATTGGTAGATTTGCTGATAGGGTTAGATAATAGGCAAAGCAAGAAATTAACAAATTAAGGAGCTAAGCTAAACTGAATGTTGACTTTTATTGCAAAAGAGATGATGTAGGAATATAAGGAAATGCTGCTATAAATCTTAAGTGCTTCAGTGAGCTCACTGCTGGAGGCTAGGTACTGCTTTGATCTCATCACTTACTGAAGGATATACCTACCTTAGAGATAATATGACTGAGGTCCACTAGGTCGAGTCCTAGGATCAGGGATGGGAGTGGAAGGAGAAGAATGGGCCTATCATCTCTAGTGCTGGATGTGCTTTGTAGTTCCCTACTTCAGAGACATGTCGGTGTTGTGTAATTAAGTATGTTCGGGTCTGAGATAGAGTTTTTGAATGACAAGAAAATCAAACATTATGGGCATTGTGCTGAAAAGTGGACAAACTAAGAGAACCAGCATAGGAGGCTGCTCCTCTTGTGGACTTGTTCATCTGTGGAGAACAATTTCCAGCAGGGTGCCTTTATATCAGTGATTTTACATCAAAGATAGCTCCAGGGAGAAAACTTAGCTCAGCGGATGTCCAGCATTTTTTTTCACTAATTACACAAAAATCTCACAACCTGCTCATGAAGTGGATGTCTTTGGTTAAAAACACTATTTAAGTTTATGGTCTATACTCTATACTTAATCTAGTAAAATTGTTCATTGTTCACATGTATGACACTTAACATTTACATAGAGTCAGTTACTGCTGTGGTTTATAGTGAAGCTGCATTAAATCTCTGTATCCTGAATCATAGAAGTATGCAGAAGTATGTCATATACTGCTTGCCAGATGTTCTGTACAGTATTTGTTCTGAGCAGCAAAGCATTTCAGCATTTGGAATTTTTTATAAATGTTATACTTACACTCACATTCCCATACCCACTCAGCCCCATCTTGATTCCGATTCTTACTCTCTTGGCCATTGGGACATCTGTGCCTTCAAAAAGCCACTTGGTAAATGAAGAGGAATTTATAGCTTGTGTTAAATGAACTGGGCCTCTTAAAATGAGCTGACTTTCCCCTCTCTGCTTTCACACCTCACAAAACTGCCATTTCAACTGCCACATTAATTCCCTCCCCATATCTTTCCTAACACTGGTCTATCCATCTACCAAGCCACGCACAGAGCCAGACGAGCTCCAGATGTCCAATGCGTGGGGTATCTATAGCTTTAGCATTATAGTCTAAATACAGAGGAAGTCTGTACTGAGCATAGCAGAATTTCCACGAAACAGGAAACAGGGAGTCCTAGTAAACAGAGAAAGAGAATCTTTATAACACATCTACAATCAAGTCTCTTAATGTTTTCAGCAGATCATTTCTTTCTTTTACTCTTGCTTTCATTACAGTTCTAATGACCTAAATATACACCCTGAAACATACCAGGAAAATTGTGTAACAATAAAGACCAACATGCACCCATCGCAAATAATTATTTGAAGTGCTAGTGACGGCACTAACTGTTGCTCCACCCAAAGTAGTTATCATGAGAGGGCCTGACACCTGGTGTCTCCACAAAAATAGTACCTACACCTGTGCTCCATTCTGCCCTTGTACACAATGTTGTTTGACTTAATCCCCAGCTAGTATATGACCGGCAGTCCAGTGTAATTCAGATCAGTATTGGTTTCTCAGAGTGCTCTACCTTCTGCACCACTTTATTTGTACTGGAAGGATCGTCTGGTGGTTTATTTTTACATTAGTGCTCTCTTCATGGCAGCGTTATACAGCCTCACTGCTTGCCGAATGTCATACCTGTATGTTTGGTAGATTTCTGTTGTATTACAGATTCCTTCTTCCATAATGTTGTTGGATTTCTACCTGCATAATTTTGTACCTTCCTCCTGGTTTGGTGCTGCATTCTTATCTTTATTTTGTCATCGAACCCTTGTATTGCTTTGGCTATAGATCACAGACTTTTTACATTGGGTTTTTTTTGTTACTTTTTTGCTGTATGCTGTTTATTCCCATCTTCCAGTGTGTTCAAAGCCCTGCTCTGGGTACCTGCCTGTTTATTTCTGTCTATCCATTTATTACTTGGTTGTATAACAATCCTCCAAGAGAAACACAACTTTATCATAGGGTTTGGCGGCTTGCGGGCATCAACAACCCGGAGAGCTATGTTGGCTAGAGTCAAGACTTTGTGCTTTGGCTCTTGGCAGGGTCACCCATGCCAAACAGGTCAAGGGGTAGAGGCCACTAAGAGTAGTCCACCAGTCCTCCAGGTTCGAGGGTTCAGCTCAGGGCTAACAACCATGACTGGTCAAAAATAAATTGTTATGGATACAGCACTGAAAAAATCCTTCTACATCGGTGTGTGATGGTAAGGACAGACAGAGATGGAGGACCTTCTTTGCTGCCCTAAGCATGTAAGTAAGTATTACAGTGCTTTGGTATTTTACCAGTCAATGTGATTCTACGCAAGCAGGATTGGGAATGATTTGATATTGGGCTGAATTCAATAAGACCACATGGGCCTTTACATCTCATCAGTTTTTATTCTTTTAATTTATGGAGCACTGACAAAATGGCTTCCATCACCCTACATTAATTAACATTAGCCTCAGCTCACCAGAAGCAGGCTTGTCTCTCTCTCTCTCAATATGTAAACTGTACTTAAAGCCTCACACTGCTCCATACCAGTGAGCTCTTGAGAGGGCTTCAGAGATTACTTCTGAACAGTATGTTAAATTAATTTCTTTCCTCACTTTAATATTGACCACAGCTTGGATTATATGAGAGTCATGGTCTATTTTATATTTTAACTGGACAATATGTATAAATGCACAATTATTACTACTGTTGGCTTGATGTATTTATTAAGTTGTAGCCATGATCTCTCATGCACGATCTCTCTTTCATTGGTGATAGAAATTTCCACAGGCAAGATGCACCTGTAATGTTTACAAGCACATATGGTGCAGGTGTCATTGGACGACGATTAGATTCAGGAAGCTGATCTCAAATTTAGCTGCACAAGTGCAGTGAGTTATGGTCAACAATGCCACCACAGCTGTTGTCCTTAACTCTACTCAGCCAACAGTACAAGGCAACAATTAATTTCAGAAGATTCGGGGCCTGTATGGCTCAGTACCGCATCAGTTGGATTACTGACCCACTGAGCCATCGCCAGCAAGATAGAAGACGTTAGTACCAAGTATTTGAGTGTAACAAACAGACTCTCACTGCAGCAAAGACCATCTGAAGGCACTGAAAACATTGCATAATTCATCCTTTCAATGGTGGAGGCAGCATTGCACAGAAGCCGTATTGTTTATTAAACACTGGGGCTATTCATCTGTCAATCATGTCATCTCGCTGCCTGTGTGTGAGAGTCACCCAGAGGGTACCAAACAGTGAAACATTTTAATTTTGGAATGGAAAGGATCTAAAACTGAGGTCAGGAGCACTGTCAATTTGTAGATTGCTGTGGGAGAGGGAATGGTGTGAAACAAGAGCTCCAATCAATTAGGAGAAGAGAAACATGACTGCTTGGTGTGATGCCCACATCATCCGAGGGCGGCATCTTATTTGTATTTGTATTTTGTTACATCGAAGGAGGACATTTAACCCATTGGATCCATGTCAGCTCACAGAACCTTCCAACAATCCCATTCCCCTATTTATTTTGTGCTCTATTCTCACTCCCATAACCATGAACTACCTTTTGTGACTCTTGCCACCCACCAATAGAAGGGACAATTTATAGCAGCCAACATGTAGCAATGTGGGAGGAAACTGGAGCACCCGAGTGAAGCATAAGCAGTATTAAGGAGACTGTGCAAACTCTATACCCAGTCAACACACAAGATCGGGACTGGGACCTGGGCACTGGAGCTGAGAGGAAGCTACACTTGCCTTAGGTCCCTGAGCCACCCACATATAGGTTAAATGAGATGGGGTTGGGGGTTGGCATTTGATGAAGGCACTATGATGGGAAGGTCAGTGAGAATGAAGCAAGGCAATCTGAGAGCGAGGTGGGTTCATGTCAAAATGGAAGTGAACTTAATTTGTTCAGATACCAACCTGACGATTCTTAGAATCTATTATAAGAAGCAACAACCGTACAATCCCAGCAGTTATAAAAATCAAACATTCCAGGCAACTCCTTAAGACAGAACAGTTACTGAAGCAAGTGCTCTTTAAAATAAAGATTCATTGATGTATAACAATATTGCTGGAATGTGGTCAGGAATTTTGGGAGTTTTAAATATTTTAATTTTTGAAGCCACTTCTTTGAAATAGAATGACAATAAAGTGACTAAATCACAGTATTCCACTTTCAGATTACAATAGCATGAAGCAATACACTCATTAAAAGTAGAATTTGTAGGCAGAGTACAATAGGGAGGCAGAGGAACCTCATGGGGCTTGCCAGCAACAAATCAGTGTGAAGTAAACACATTGCCTCAGAATAAAATCACAACATGCTCTAGGGTAAAGGTGATCAAGCCCTGAGAGATAGTATCTTTCACAGTTATTGCAATGATCAATTTACAGGCTCCTATCTTCAGATTCCAGCCCAGTATTCAATGCTTTTTGGATACTCTGTACTTTCCTTTCTTTTTCCAAATCTGGATCAAGCAAGCAGCAAAACAGAAGAAGGCAGTCAGGATCATTCCATAAACCTACAGAAAAAGTAAGAATAAGAATTTTAAGATCACAACTTTGGCTGACAAAGTTTGAATATAATATAACATTATGACCAATAAAACATAGTGAAAGTTAGGATGTGGGTGGTAGAGTTCTAGATGACCTCAATTTTAGGGAGTAGAACAAGGGAGGTCAGTCATAGGTATAATGGAATAATCAAGTCAACTTCAGTAGCAGTTTTTAGCATTTTTCCATAAGGAAATGCAGTCAATATTTATAATCTGCATGTTTAGCCAACCATTAAGGGTATGCCTATCTGCACCTTAAGGTCTTATGCATATTTTTAGTATGTTTTTCTAAGCTGCACATACTTATTTTTACTCACTGTCTCAGATTATATCACTTCTATGTTCTCAACATCAACTTTTATCTAACATGTATCTGAAAGTCTCTGTTCCCTGAAAGTCTTCTATCGGTTTCCTCACAGCTAACTGCCTTTTCATGTTTGTGTTACTAGAAAATGTTGATAGTTGTTCTGTATCCCAAACAAAATGAGTGTATTAGCTGTTTATACTATGGGTAAATTATGAAGTGCAATGCCATAAACACTGGTGCTCGCAGGCATCAAAGTTTACATTTCTCTTGGTTTTCTGTCCTCTAGCCAACTTTCTTTCTACTTCGATGCTATTCCTTTAAAATTTTATTCTCCTGTGTCATTTTATCAAATCTGCTCATCATCATCACCTCATTATCATATCTTCTCTCTTGATGAAGGAATACTTTTATGGCACCGCCCTTTTTTCTAATGAAGTGAGCTTCCTAGCCATTGCTCCAGCCATAGGAGAATGTCTCACACAATCGGAGATGACTTAAACCCCTAAAAATTCTTCTGGGGCTTGGTATGCCCTGAGGTGAAGATCCACCTTTGTCTCAACAGGTCCATGAATCCAGAATGCAGCCAATTATCAATGTCATATCTATCTATTTCCTAACCATGTAAAAGGAAGCTATTCAGTCCAGCAAATCTTTGCTGGTTCTTGAATCCCAACAATTTCATTTGTCCATTTACTTCTCTGCAACTTACTCCTTCTCACATACCTGTAGGCTACCCTGGTTCTCTTGTCGCTGCCTACAATGGGGTAATTTGCAGTCGCCAATTAGACTACTAATCCATGTATATCTTTGGGGTGTGGGAGGAAAACTGGAGCTTCCTGGGGAAAGCCATGTGGTCATTGGGAGAAGGTGCCAAGTGCATGTGAACAACATTGGAGATCAGGAGTGAGCCTGGGTCCGTGGATCTGTGAGGCAGCAGCTCTCCCATCTGCGCCACCATGTTACCTCCATCCCAGATGATCAACTGTAGAATTCTGCTAACCATAATGTTGCTTTGTTACTTGCAACTAGAAGACAATTGTAAGAGCCACGTGCAGTGGCAGATGGATACCAGATTCCACGTACATTTGACAATGCTCCTATTACCTCGCCAGCTAAGGTACAGTCAGTGGGGATTTGGATAGTATAGATGAACTGTCATTGGATGGGTAACTCAGCAACTGAAAGCCAAAGAATCAATGCTTGGAAGCAGAGCTAGATACCGCTGAATGAACACTTTGTAAAGATCAATTTCTGGTTCTAAGGTGAGCGGATGACAAATGTGTGCACTCTGTTGTGAAGCAAATTAATACTTGCACTGCATTTATGAATGCACCATGCATATACTTAGCAGATGTTTGTCAAGTCAGCTGGTAGAATTTATTGCTATTTTTGTTGCACAATTGAGAATTGCAGCTCTTGATGAACAGATATAGATCTCCAGGATATCTACACTTGTTCCCACTTAACAAAGATATTGTCAAGCCATCTAGCCTTGAAATTTTGAGAAACTGCAGGTGTGGGTGATAAGCACTGATCTCCACAATGAGCTGAACTCTTGAAACTAACACTCTATTTTGAGTCCTGTCATGGGAAGGAGTTACCAGATGGTCGCAAAAATGACTTGAGAGTGTTTTTGAAGTTTCCTTGAAAAAAGTCCAACATCCCCACCAACTCACGCTGGCCCATGATTCAAATGGAGAAAAAAAAATAGGAGCCCTGAGTCCATTTGTTAGGAGAACACATCAGCTCAGTGTAAACAATGGACGGAGTTGACCACATCCTGAACCAGCCCTGGCCCACCATGTCAAGAAAATTCTGCCCTATTGGTTGCACGTTGGCTTTATCAACCATCACACCACTTACAGAACAGGAGTTGAAGGAGTTATCCTCACTCCTGAGAGACTCAGAAGGAATTCTATAACAGAGTAGCAATAATAGACAGTTACTTGGGATGTGGGATTGCAGGGTTTTATAATGTGTTTTACCTTGCTCAGAATAACTATTCTCTCTAGTTACAGCTTTTTGTGCCTCCCAGTAACAGTCCACGGCATGTACTTAACCAAGTAGTCTGACCTTAAAGATGTTGTAGTGTCATAAAAAAGTACAGCTCTGAAACAGGCCCTTCAGCCTATCTAGTCCATACTGAGCCATTTAAACTGCCTACTTCCATCGACCTGCACCAGGACCATAGCTCTTCATACCTCTACCATCCATGTACCTATCCAAACTTTTCTTAAATGTTGAAATTGAGCCTGCATGCACCACTTACGTTGGCAGCTCGTTCCACACTCTCACAACCCTCTGAGTGAAGAAGTTTCTCCTCACATCTTCCTTAAACATTTTACCTTTTTACCCTTAAGTCATCACATCTAGTTGTAGTCCCAGCCAACCTCAATGGAAAAAGCCTGCTTGCATTTACCCTATCTATACCCTTCATAATTGTGTATACCTTCATCAAACCTCACCTTAATCTTCTACATTCCAATGATCAAAGTCCTAACCTATTCAATCTTTCCTTATAACTCAGGTCCTCCAGACCTGGCAACATCCTTGTGAATTCTCTCTGTCCTCTTTCAACCTTCTTCACATCTTTCCTTTAGGTAGGTGACCAAAACTGCCCACAGTACTCCAAATTAGGCCTCATCAGTGTCTTAAGACAACTTCAACACAATATCCCATCTCCTGTACTCAACATTTGACATATGAAGGCCAACGTGCCAAAAGATTTCTTTACGACACTATCCACCTGTGACACTACTTTCAATGAATTATGGACCTGTACTTCCAGATCCCTTTGTTCCACCGCACTCTTCAGTGCCCTACCGTACACTGTGTAAGTCCCACCCTGGTTGGCCCTACAGGAATGCACCACCTCACATTTGACTGCATTAAATTCCATCTGCCATTTTTCAGCCCATTTTTCCAGCTGGGCCAGATAACACTGCCAGCCATTGATGTCCCCACTTTCTTTAACTGCAGTTTTCTCATGTTAGTGTCTTCCAGTAAATATCTCTTTTAGATGGACACTTCAAAATGTTATTAATATGCAAGCAACAGAAATGAGGTCTTATGTTGCGGTGTGGATTGACATTTTACCGTAAGAATTCCCAGCAAAATATTCAGCACTCCAATGATAGTCATATTGTCGGCGACTGAATACTCTATTGATTGAAGACAATCCTAATGGATAAAACACATGTTTATTTAAAAGCCCATCTAAGAAGTCACTGAGATAGGCACAATGCACTTGAGAAACAAAGTTTGTAAAATCTTTCAGTCAACGTAGAGCTGCATTCAGCTTTTTCGCTTTTAGACTGTGGCTCAGAAAACAGAGCTGGCAGCTTGGCAAAGGGTGTCAAAATAAGATTGGCTGTTAGTGACTGATACTGGTGGGATGCCAGACCAGCAGATCAGTAACCTAGGGGTTGGGGAATTAGTAGATCATTCGCTGTGAGGGGGTCAGACAGGTGGTAACTCATGGGGATATAGTGGTGGGGACTAGTGCAGGAGTGTGATGGCCCTGAAAAGAATCAAGTAAGTACATCGCCTGTAGTATTTTTCAAGGACTGGACTCCATAGACTCTTACTGAATCAGGATTCACAAGTGCTATGATGGGCTGCGTCTGCCATGTGTGAACAGTAGGTGAAGTGACTCCATACTGGAAGAGGCTACAGTGACCAGTGGGGCAGAGGGGAGAGATGTGGAATACCTGGGCTCCTCCATGGATATATTAACAAACACACAGAGGATTTGTCAAACTTGTAATTCACTGACTACAGGTGATCCAATTTCTAAAAGTATGACTGTGTTAGAGCTGGTTGTGGACTATAGGAGGAATGGAGACAGTCTAGATCCTATTGACATCAACAGATCTGGGGTTGACAGGGTGAACAACTTTAAGTTCCTCAGCATAAATATTACTGAGGATCTCACATGCTCTGTACATACTGACTGCTTGGTGAAAAAGGCATAACAGCGCCTCTTTCACCTCAGATGGTTGAAGACGTTTGGTATGGACTCCCAAATCCCAAGAACTTTTTACAGGGGCATAATTGAGAGCATCCTGACTGGCTGCATCACTGCCTGGTATGGGAACTGTATTTCCCTCAATTGCAGTACTCTGCAGAGAGTGGTGCAGAGAGCCCAGCACATCTATAAACACAAAGTACCCTGCAGGTGCTGTGGTCAGATCAACACATAAAAACAAGCTGGAGGAACTCAGCAGGTCGGGCAGCATCCGTTGAAACGAGCAGTCAACACTTTGGGTTAAGACCTGACGAAGGGTCTCAGCCCAAAACGTTGACTGTTCGTTTCAATGGATGCTGCCCGACCTGCTGAGTTCCAGTGCATCTACAGATGTGAACTTCCCACTGTTCAGGACATTTACAGAGACTGGTGCATAAAAAGGGCCCGAAGGATTATTGGGGACCTGTGTCACCCCAACCACAAACTGCTCTAGCTGCTACCATCTGGGAAATGGTACCGTAGCATAAAAGCCAGGACTAACAGGCTCTGGGACAGCTTCTTCCACCAGGTCATCAGACTGATTAATTCATGCTGACGCACGGTATTTCTATGTTATATTGACTATCTTGTTGGACATACTATTTATTATAAATTACTATAAATTACACATTGCACATTTAGACGGAGATGCAATGTAAAGATTTTTACTCCTCATGTATGTGAAGGATGTATGTAATAAAGTCAATTCAATTCAATTCAATTCAAATGTAACCTTTATGCACTGATTGCTCAGGAAATATATTGGAATAATAATTTGTTGGATCACTGCTGATTTCTGATGTGGGGATAGGAGGGATTGGGCTTCATGTTAAGAGGCAAAATGCCATTGTTTTCTGCATGAGAGGATGGGTGTAGGTAGGATGAGATCTTCCTTACTTTCAACATTCCAGTTTCTTACCCCTCATCGCACTGCACACAAAACTGGAGATGAGGAAAGTTTGGTGAGATTTAGCTGTTTCACTGACAAGATAGTTCAAGTTATGGGGATGGTAGTTGTGGAACAAGTTGGATAAAGATCAGGAAAAATACAAAAATTAATTTTACTTTTGGAGTGGTTAAGCTTAATAATATGGACTACACTGGGTATTACACCTATTAAACCTTCTCTTAGGATGGTGTTCATCTGAGATATGCTTGCAATTTCTATTTGTAGAGAGTGATGACTTGCTGAATTCTCCACCCCAGTTGCTAGATCATCAGAAGTATTTAAGATGGAAGTAATAAATTTTTTAAAGTTCAGGCTATGGAGAACTGGTATAGGAGAGAAGTTGTCAGCAGTGTAGATCTGCTACGATTTTACTGAATGATGGGGCAGACTTGAGAGGCCAGGAGCCTAGTCCTGCTTTTATTTTCTTGTGCTCTTGTGTATGGGCTGAGTTGGTCTAAAGTGACAAGAATAGATAGTGGCCATTGGCTGACATGGTCTCTATTGTTGTATGTAATCCCAAATAAAGTCCTTACTGCTAACCTGTAATCCTGAATTTGTTGCCCATAATCTCGAACAAAGTCTTTATTAGCCTCTATAATCCTATACATAGCCTCTGTTCTGCCTCTAGTGAGAGGCTAAAACATTAAGACTGTAATTAATTCCAATATTTTGTATACCTTTAGAGGTCCACGATCTGGAAAGCATGTTTCATTCTCAACCTTACTTGGGTAGCTGAATGCTGAGATTTTACCACAGCAAGAAAACTAGAAAACAATAGAAAAAGCATTGTTTAATCAGCCATACTTCATCACATCACACTGGTTCAGGGAAATTCACTCTGCATCCCTATCTTTTCTACTGAATACCAGCCGTAAATAAAAACAAAACATGATAAAGTTCATTGACAAAACTGGAAAGTGCTTATATCCAAATGACTTAATTTCATGTATCTTAAAATTTAAACACCAAATTAGTTCAAATTCGTGGTTTAGAATTGAATCATTTAGAGTCCACTTCCACATCCCTCAAAATATATTTCCTTGCCTTCACTGTCCCCAGTCTTGGTAACTTGCAGGAGTGGAACTTAATCCAAGTTATTCTTTTCATGTTGTTGAAATAGGTAATAAAGCGATGGAGAACCTGAACAGTCAGACATTGTCGTCAGACATTGTCAACACACACACACACACACACACACACACACACACACACACACACACACACACACACACACACACACACACACACACACACACACACACACACACACACACACCCACCCACCCACCCACCCACCCACACACACACCCACCACCACCACCACCACCACCACGACGACGGTCCTTCTGGCTTCTTGTACCATTCCATATTCCAAGGTTCTGGATGAGACACTGGTCCCCACACAATGGATAATGCGCAGGACAAATCAGGATTATTTTGCCATAACTTCCTCATGAAGGATACCGTCATACAAGAAAAGTAACTAAGTGATAGATCAGATTCACTTCCACTCTTGTAAAGCAGCTAGCATGCAGCATATGTGCCTACCGTGCAATCAAACTGCAGGGAATAGCCTCAGATCATAGCAATAACTTTTTCTTGAGGATGAAACCACTTTTGCATTCCATTTAATTAGTTTACCACAATTTTCTACAGTATTGATGGCTGTGCATGGGACAAACAAGGTCCTACTAATAGGAACTCCTGCAAGGAGTTGCAAATGCACTCCTTGACTCTGAGAAAAAAAGGTGAGATCCCAGTGGGGCAGCAGATGTTAGTTACAACACCCAAGATGTTGTGAGGCACCTGTCACTGTTCACAGATCTCCATTTACAGCCCTGACATTTCAAGCTGGTCATGTCAGAGAACACCTGTTTTTGTCACAGCACTATGCCATCTGTTCCAACTTGCAATGCAGGAGCAGCTTCTTCCTTGCATCCAATTAACATTAGTCTTGTTCCTGACCACACATTCATTAGATTCTCTCCTTGTCTCATTGCCCATCATGTCCACATTACTTGGGCGGGTACAAAAGAAGAGATTCTATCCCTGAAATCGGCAAGGCAGGTAGCTAAAATAGACGAGGAAACTTGTAGATTTATTGCTCCATTTTCACTGTTTTCCGTATTCACTGCTGTTCTCTGTAGGAAACCTGAAACACTTACTGAGGTCTCTAAAGGCAGAGTGAAAACCCAATGTTATCTCACTTCTCTTTAATTGGTGATCAGAGCGGGGAAGTCCTATAGTTTTGGTGCCAATTGAAGATGATGCAATTTCAAAACATTGTGGAAACCATATGAGCAGGACTGCTTCAGCTAACACTTCCAAAACCAATTTCCTGAACCAGCAAGCAATCCATTATCCCTGTCTGGAAACCTCCAACTGTTCGATATCCAGTTGGCCTGGTGCCTCTTCCCATTTAGTGGCAGCCTGGAATTGGGCTTCAAATTGAGAACTCAGCATGGTTTAACACTTAAGTCTAGCCCACCTCTTCTCACTCATTTTGTGCTCTGTTTAAAATAATACAATGACCAGGTGGATGGCTGTGAGAATCATTGTCACCATTGCAGAACTGTTGCAACAGTCCCAAGCACAATTGGATTGTAAGTATAATGACCTGCATTATTCTACTCAAAGTATTATGCAGAATATTGCTTCTATAGTCTAACAAAATTATAGGCAGTCAGTCCAGAAGAGTTGGAAGTTGTCAGTCCCTTTTACATATTGCATAGGTTATGAAATAAGGAGCCCTCTGTTAAAACAGTAATAAGGATAAAGAGAAAAAGCAAAGAACCAAAGATAAAACTTAACAACTTGATGCAGCAGTCACTGAAGAACAACTGCTACCAGTAATGCCCTGATCTGGGATGCAGTTGAATGGAAAATACCAGGTTATCTTTATCCATTTGCTATTGTTTAACTGTAAACTCACACCAGTCTTTGAGCAGCTGGAATTTAAATTTGGCTGTTTATAACAGAGGCAAACTGCACCAAAGAGAAATAAAATGCTGGAATTTGATTGGGTGATGCTTAGTTAATGAAGTGGCTCAGCTGCCTGCTGCCGTGCTCTCCTTATTGTCAGAAAATCCTTGGAGCAATCCCTGCCCCACTGCTGTAAATGGTGGTGTGAGCTACACATATGAGCATTATTAGAGCTGCAGCAGGAACTGCAGGCGAGATTAGGCGTGCAAAATTGAGGCAGCTGCATGGTAACCTCATAGTATCTAACCTATTACATGGAAAGTTGACTTTAAGGACTTTTCACCATCCACCAGTTGCTTCCTGATCACAAAACCTTGAGGAAGCTAATAGAAAATAGCTAATATTGGAATACACACAAATGATGAAATGACTCAGTCTGAAATGTCGACTGTTTACTCTTTTCCCAGATGATGCCTAGCCTACTGAGTTCTTCTGGCATATTGTGTGTATTGCTTTCATTTCCAGCATTTGCAAATTTTCTCTTGTCTGTGATTCAGCTAATAGTGGAAGTTATCCACATGTTCACAGGTGGACTGCATTCCTTGTGGACCACCCTCTGAAGATAAGCAGTTGCCTTTCAACTGATCCTTTTCATCAATGTATACTGCAGTATACTGTGTTGTGATTGGGCCTGTGTTGGTAACCAGGCAAGGATGAGTATGTGACAGCCTATATTTAATGGAAACAGCTTACATTTGATGGAAAAAAAACCTCTGACTTCAGGATGGAATGTAATATTCAGAGGTTTATTGCTATATACTGTTCGGAAAAGATGTTTCTTTAAGTACAGAATAAACAAGAATGAAAAAGTGATGGAGAATTTGTGCTGTAAACTCTTGTATTTTCATTGCCTTAGGGTCAAGTATTCCTGGTGAGTGTTCTTCTCGAAAATCATTAAGAATATAGTTTGAAGTTTTTCTTGTGGCAGTGGTGTGCAATTTTTTTTGGAATTGTGCAGAATGAATCCAGATGTTGAAATTTGGCAGAGCACCTAGACATTCAGCCATGTGGCAGGCTTTTTTTGTTCTGCTACTGCAAGTAGAATTGTTTACTATTAAAATAACTGGTTGATTATATGAATTTATTGCTCCCTTCACTTTGGCATCATGATAAAACTGAATTTGTGAAAATAGTGACCTACATTTGGATCTACACATGGCGATCCTTCAAAAGACATAGTTTACAGCTCAGAAGAAATCTGTGGCAGAAATAACGAAGAATTGTTGTTCAGAGTTGGATACAGTCCTTCCTTTATTTGATTTTGGCTTCAAATCTTTGTTCTGAACTTTGAATATTGAAGACAATTTGGCAAAGGCACAGCTTTCTCATAAAATCCAATGAAGTATGGATTGTGGGTGTCAGAGAAGATGTTGGCAAGCTACTTCACTCTTTATTTAATTAATTCCTTCCATGTTAGAATAATTGAAGGAGAATTTGCTATGAGAGGCGGTTGAAGATTGTTGAATATAAAGATCCATATTTTACAGTGTGAAGTAAACATCTGGAACTTCCACAACAGAAATTGAGCAATGAAGTACAAATTCAACATAATGCAAGGACCTTTCAATAATTAATTTTGAGCAGACTGTCCTTGTCTGAGAGCACGTGTATTGGATGTGCAGAAACATTTGTGTATTTGTTTCATTTTTATGTACATGTACTCTCATTTGGAAGGAAATTAGGGACCTAATAACTGTGAACTCAAATTTCCAATACCATGCAACTTATTTATTTAACTAATTGTCAAACTTCAGTTCACATCTGGACTGAAAATAGCAGGGGAAGATGAGTGGACCACAGAGAGTGGTCCACACAACACTTATGACCCTCCAGATGGCGTGGTGCTGGCCTACCATTCTTGCTCTTCATTCTCAAATTAAAAGTGTTTTCCATGACATTTATTTTAAGTAAAATTGATTTCATTTTGCATTAGAATTATATTAAGGACTATTGTTTACCTATCGGTAACTTCTGAGGTTGAATCTAGGTTGCCATGAATACTTTCACTGTTGAGTAATGTTTTCTGAGAAAGTTGGAAAATTGACCCTGATTGCAGTACCTTTTGTAGGTCCTTGGAAGTTACTTGCACTGACCAGGGATTAAATGCAAGATTTCCCTGCTATTTATGGCTCAGCTACTGAATGCATTAAACCCATTGAAATAAAATAGGGATCTGATTCACATGTTGTCATATTTTTCGTACTGATTTGGTAGAAATGTTGTGCATCCAAATATGAGAGCACTTGTTAGTGAGGCTAACTATAGCCAGGAAATTACCGATAATAGCATTTCTCAGCAGCTGCACCATTACATCTGGAACTCCTCAGGGCCTAAATTTGAAGCCTTTTATTTCCCAGCTATGTGCAATCAGCGGCATTATAGGAAAACACAGAATTACCTTCATACAAACATTGGAGCATGACAGTTAGAAGCAGCAGTAGGCTCCTTTTCATCTGCTCTGCCTTTTAATAAAATTAACGGTCATGTGACTGTAACTTCAGCTCCATTTTCTGTTTTGTCCTCAGGAACTTTTCATCCTCTTGCTTATGAAGAATCCATCTACTTCTCCTTTAAAAATGTTTGAAAACTCTGTTTTCACTGCCCTTTGAAGGGCTTCAAAGCTTCATGATCCTCAAGAAAAAAAAATTGGCTCACCTCAACCTTAAATGAGAAACCCATTTTTAAAGTGGTGAATGCTAGTTCGAAGTTCTCCCCCAAGAAGAAACATCTACTTCACATTCACTCAGTGTATTCCTCTCAGGATCATTTATGTTTCATTTGTTTCAAAATTCCAGTGGATAAAAGCCCAGCTTGTCCAATCTTTCCTCAGAAGAAAATCCACCCATTTTAGGTCTCCCCATAAACCCTGATGACTTCCAACATTACCTCATCTCTGTTGACAATTTCAACGTCATTAAATTGACACTTCACTCATCCAGTGTTGGAGGAAAAGAAACTACGTTTGCCTAAATATTAGTAAGACTGAACCCATTTGTGTCACAGCCGGCCTCAATTTCCATAATCTCATTACTGATTCCTGCCCTTCACCAGTAACTTCCTAAAACTGAAGCAGATGGTTTACATCTTTGTTATCATACTTGACAATGAGATGAGCTTCCACCACTTTCCAAGAGCACTTACATCAATCTTAGGAACGCTCACCTAACTCCATCCAGGTCTTGCCCTTTAGGGCTGATTACTCAATTTGTCCTGCTCACCATCTTTTGTTTTCCTTATATCTGAAGTAATTCAAAACTTTGCTTAACATAACACATAACCTTCTGTGTAATATGCCCCTGGCAAAAAGTTTACCTGTAGTTTTTAATATTCCCATTCTTGTTTTCAAATTGCCATCCCAACCTGATAACATCTATCAGCTTAACAATGCTCCAAGACTGGTGCGTTATTAATTCTCACTTTTTGCATGTTGTTGATTTTCTCATTCCCACCATTCACTCTATGCTTGCAACCGCCTGGCTCTAAAATGTTAGAATTCCCTCCCTAAGCCTCTCAGCTTCTAATCAACTCCTCTCCTACAAATTCACTTTTAAAGGAGCCCATTGGATTTATTGGAGACACATTTTATTTGGTATAATTCCTTTAAAAAGGCTTGACACACTTTAGTTCATCACTGGTATGAAATTAATGGTGCTTGGTTTCTATTATTTCATAATGCCGACATTTCATTGCCTTTCATAGTTTCAGCAACAAACACTACGTACTACAGCAAAAGTTTCATGCTAAAGTGGAAGTAAATGTGATTAATACTTACAGCGGAGTGAATGCTTATTAAATCCTGTTTTGAAGGATAGGAGATGTTTCTCAAATAATAAGCATATAGAAAGTCATATACATCCTTTGCTGCATCCTCCACCTGATGAAACATGTTATCCAAAATAGTAAAAATCAGACATGTGCATGGGAACAATGTAAATATCTACAAAATAATGATGCAAGGTTGTTTTGCTGATTTTCTTCCCTATACAACCACCTAAGGGAAAACAGAGATGGAGAATTACACAAGATCTTAATAATCTCTAATGAATTTGATCTGCTTCCTCCACTTTGTTGACTACAGATAGATGTGAATTGCCAACATGGTGGAGGAACAATACATTTACTGTATTGTACAGGACACCCACTTAGAAAGTAACATCCAAGTTCCTTTGGAACTTGCCAAAGGAAATGACAGGCAAAAAAAGAGTGGGTGATGAAACAGAAGTTGGAGCACAGTTAGTGGAATCTGAAGCCCCTGTTTGATGATCTCTCAAAGTGGTAGGTAGGGGGAGGTTCATGTGTCCATCAGGGTAGTGAAAATAAAGTTCAATTTAGCCTTCCAATAAGCCAAGCTCCAGATAATTGCCTTCAAATGAAACCACCATGACTCATTGACATGATTGACCTGCTGCTTGGGCTGGTGTTTAGCTGCACATTGAGGAAGTAGAACTCATATCTTACTAATATGGGAAAATGTGGCTGCATAATGAGGAGCACTCATGGGGTTTGTTGCTCAGTCTTTTGTTCCTGAGAAAGAAGGGTGACAACCATACCATCCCGTTTTACTATCTGATACAAAATAGATAAAGTTTCTGGTCAAAATGAATAAAACACTGTAAACTTTTTAATACTATCTATGTCCTCTGTATCATCTTGGAAGAAGTGACTGTGTCAAGGTACAGAGTTATCAGGAGCTTTCCAGTTTAGGATCATACACTAGGTTATCATTGTCAATCCTAGACTTTGACTGTTCTACATTATTTCTAGATTTGAACTGATAATGGACCAGTTCTCTTACCAGTAATTCTAGACCTTGAACCTGGACCAGAGTCATTATGATCAATACTAGTCCAGCAATGGCGTATCTAAGGTATGGCAGGTATGGCACGTACCCTGGGCGCCACTTGAAGGGGAGCACCACTGAGCAGTTTCAATTAAAGTCAGTCAAGCCATCCTCAGATAGTGAAAAAAGAATTTTCTTTAGATGTATGATCTGTCTTTGATCAGTTCTCATGGGTGAGAAGCACTAGGATAGTCTTATTTCAGAGCATTATGCAAGAAGACCATGAAATGTTTCTTCACAAAGAAGAAGGAAAGTGGAGCTGAAGGATGGAAGAGAGGAATGTTGGAGGCAGAGGAAGCCAAGAAGTCGAGCAAGTTCTTCATGCCCTTCTTTGAAAAGCCTGGAACAAGTAGTTTGACACACTCCATGGAGTCATCTGCACATACTGCAAGTTTGTGAGAATCCAAAGGTGTATCAAGTACAAATGCGTCACAAGTCCAGGAGGAAGTCAAGTCAGATAAATCCGAGTATGATGAGATTAAACGTGAGGCTGCCACAGAAAACATGGACATGACGGGAGGGGAAGATGATGGTGGTGGTGGTGATGTTGAGTTTATTGAAGAGATTTTACCTGACGAGATTGAACCTGACAACACTGAACCTAGTGAACTGGATGGTGTCAAAGAGCCTCAAACTGTCATACCAGAAGTGATTGAACAGCATGACATTGGACTTCTGAAGTTTGACAAGGATACTGGAAAAGCAATTCTGCTTGACGCTTTGAGAACAGAAATAATACAGCTGGGTTTGAAGTATTTCCAGAACAGTGAGGGGTCTTTCCTACCCTCAATGAACAAAACTTGCTCAATGAACAAAACTTGGTTCAAAATGAAAGTGGGAAATGGTCGTGGTGAGGAAGTGACTCGCTCGTAGCAGATTTATTCCCCTTCTAAGAAGTCTGCATATTTCATCTGTTGTCTTTTCTATTCCTGGTCAGACCATCAGTCCTTATTGGAGCAGGAAAGTGGATTCAACCAGTGGAAAGTACTTGAAAGGAATAGTGCCATGAAAATGTATAGAATCATCAGGAAATCTTCACACAGTGGAAAGAAATGGAAAGAAATTTAGCTGGAAACAGAGGAATTATTGACACGGTATTTCAGTCAGAGATTGAGAAGGAAAAGCAGAAGTGGTGTGATATCTTGACTAGAATCCTTCACTGCATAAAATTCCTTCCAACTCAGAACCTGGCTTTGCGAGGACACAGGGAGTTGCTTCAGCTGGACAATGACTCCAATGTGGGAAATTTCTTAGGCCTACTGAAACTACCGGCCAACTTTGACCCTGTCATAAAGTAACACCTCACTCATTTGGGAAGTCATCCTGGATCCACGTCTTGTCTTTCACCGGGTGTCCAGAATGAATTCATCCACATGATGGCATCCACTGCTCTCCAGAGTTTACTGAGAAGCATTCGTAAAGCCAAGTACTATGGTTTCATGTTCGACTCAACTCCTGATCAGTCCTTCCTTGGTTTTATCCAGATAAGCAAGAAGGATGCTGAGAGCTTGGTTGAAGACGTCTTGAAATAACTAGAGATGGACGAAATGGAGCTACAAGATTGTCAATCACAGTTCTATGACAACGCTGCTGTGATGGCTGGACACAGAAGTGGTGTTCATCAAAGAATAAGTGAGAAAAACAACCTGGTAGTGTTTGTGAATTGCGACAATCACTCACTCAGCTTGGTGGGTGTTGGTCAGTGAGTCACTTGAAGAAGGAGTTGGTCTCTGTCAAGAATGGAATATTGAAGACGTCAGAGACAAAAGAAACGAATGGCTGATGAGAACTCGAGAGGCGCTGGGTTAGCAGCTAAGGAGGAAATGGAAAGAGTCATGAAGGGAACACTTGACCGTCTTGGACAAAAAGTTCACTTGTTTGCACAACACTGACGCCAAGGTTAGGTTCCTTCTCGATGTCGAGGAACTGTGTTACGGCGCCAACAGTAACGACCTAAAGAAGAAGTGCGAAAATTTGGGCGAATTGTACAGCTTTGATGTTGATGGACAGCAGCTATATGAAGAAATTTTGGATTGTAGAATGTTGCTATCCAGGCGGGTTAACATGAAAATATCAAGACCTGAAGAGCTTCTTAAATTTATTGTTCAGTATGGAGATGAGACCGTCTTCCCCAATCTTCGCATTGCTATTCAGATAATGCTAACCATCGCAGTTTCCATCACCAGCTGTGAGAGATCATTCAGCAAGTTAAAACTAATACTTTCATATTTGAGAGCCTCCATGGGTCAAGACAGACTCTGTGATCTTGCTCTGCTGAGTGTAGAAAGAGAAGAAACTGAAAAAAACTAACTTTGATCACATCATTGACCAATTTGCATCAGTGAAAGCAAGGAAGGACAAGGTGCAATTATAATTTTCACGTAGTGCCATAATATGTTAATTAAAATATTGATGAGTTTAACTTGTATTTTAAAGCTGATATTATGGTAAAGTTATCTAAAAGATGGGTGTCAGATGTTCGGTCAGGGGCGCAATTTCACTGCTTGCTATAGGTGGTATTTTCTGTAGATACACCCTTGTAGTCCAGGACATGAAGCACAAACTTGAATTTAAGCATTTTTTTAGAATGTGTACTAACTTCACTTACCAGTATGTCATTCCTCTACCTGAATCTACAGCAGGGTTTTGATAATGATCCCAGCCCTACAATCAAACTTTCTCGAAATCTCCACTGATTTCTGGGAATATGCAGATCACAGACACTCTCAATGAGAGAAGAACATTTGGAATGCACTGAGAGCCTCAAAACCATGCACCAGCAACATAAAAGAGCCCATGGAAGTGACAGAAGGAACACAACACCCGATCAGCTATTCCTCCTGCTGGGCATCTCCTGCCCCATCTGTGGAAAAGCCTGCAGTCCTCACATTGCCTTCAAATGTGACCTCAGAACCCTCAAAAAGAGCGTATTAAGAAGTCATCTTTGACTACCTAAGAAGGTCTACATTGACCTCAGGAATGGAGTTATTAGAAAAGTATGGAGGTTTATAATCTAGGAACCAATATTGCTCATGATCTGGCATTGGGGTAAAGATTAGCAGATGTCTTGATGTTTACTAGAATTTATTATTACAGAATATATTTAGTATTAATGCAGGCTTGTTTAGCTCAGAAAATTTACTTCCCTTTGAAAGCATTAAAATCAGAAAGCTATAAGTTTCAGTTTTAATTCCTCACTTCAGTGTTTTATGGGCTGCTAGATACTATGACAAAATCAAGACCAAGGTTCATTAATGTTCAATTATATTATACTAAATTGGACATCAAATATACAGTAGGTTAAAAGTATCTGATATCTGATTAGCTTCTGTGTCTTCTTCTGCCTACTCTAAAGTGAAGAGGACTTTAAAGTGAAGGTTGATTATAGCTTAAAGCTCTGACTGACAGCTCTCCCTCAGTGATGTTTTTCATATAGACTTCCAGAAGGTATTTGAGCAAATTTGATAGAAGAGACTTTTAGTTGAAGTGGAAACCCTTGTAACTGAAGGTAAATTATTGACCTCATCAGGGAACTGGATAAGTGGAAGAAAACATGAGAAAATGTCTGTATATCAGGATCTCCTGCCCTATCTGTGGAAAAGTCAGCAGCTCCCATGCTAACCACATCTGTGAACTTAGAACCCACAAAAACAGAGTGATAGGAAGTCACCCTTGATCATGAGGAACTACCTAAGAAGACATACATTGATTTCAGTATTATAATTTCATTCAAGGTGAGTGTACAACTCATGATGCCCATAGATATTTGGCTTGGATGGTGGGAGAGAAAGCTGCCTATCAAAGTTTGCCATTGACACCAAGATACATTACATTGCAGTGTAGGTGGATATGTTAAGTTACACAGAATTATTAATATATAATGTAAATTGGCTCCACCAGTGATAATGAATGATGTCAGTACTAGGCTCAGTTGGATTCAAACAGGAAGTGATGTCTGACCACCAGATACCTTTGGATCTAATCTGGTTATATTAGTACTGAACATTTAACTATTCTTGGTTCAGTGTGGAGTTAGGTACTTGGGAGGTCTCTTAAGTATCTTATCAATAGGTGACCTTAGATGCTGCAGAACCCTGAATTACTGCTGTTCTCTGCCTTCCTCAGAACAAACTCCGTTGGACTTGGTTGACTTGAGAAATCTTCCTTAGCCTTCAGAAACAAAATTCAATTCAATTTCTGATTATTAATGATGGCCCAGACACCCTGGGGATTTCATTAGTCTGGGCTATTGGCTGCATTTTCTCATTAGGCTCTGTATGTAATGGATACTGAGTGAAAGCTCTCAGAGTTATGTTGACATAAATCCAAGGCAGTCTGTACAAGATTAATGGCCATTATCTGTGAGTCATATCTACAACTTCAACAGTTCAGCCAACTGTTAACTAAATGCTTAATTAATATCAGCTAATCTGTGGCCCACAGAGAGTCAGGAGTCTGGATAGCAGATTTGGTATTTAGCTGGTAATGGAACTTGATTTAATGATTTAAGGCATCTGCTCACATGAGGATGTGGCACACACAAAGGTCCTCTGAAGAATAGTTGTTCAGGAAAGTGTCATTGAATTGCAGTTGCTGGGACATTCTCAGCTCCTAGGTTCAGTCCAGACCTACAACCCCTCTATGCTGCCCCACCCCATTCCCGATAAAAAGGCTATTTGCCAGAAACAACAGCTTTTATACATACTGCAGTAGGACTGTCTGTGGGATGAGATGGAATGCTGAGCAGAATATATAAAATGAATGTCAAGAGCCAACCTTAACCCAAATCTGTTGTGATTTTTAAAGCAAATAACTAATGAATTTACAGAGGGTTTATATGAGTGGCACATGGTCGCAAGGGACATGGAAGGTTATGGGCTGTGTCGGACTGAAGGGTTGGATTGATTGTGGGGTAGGTTTACGTAAGCTGGCATGATCATCATTATGGGCCAAATCCTATGCTGTACTGTTATCCACTTTATGTTCTATGATCCTCCCTGCTCTCCTCATTCTCTCCCTCTCCCAATGACTAATTCTCTTCCCCAGCTCACCCTCCTCGTCTCTATTCCTTTCATTCTCCTCCCCACCCCTGACATCCTGTCCCTTTGTCCATTCCACCCTCTTGCTTACATCCCCAACCCTATCGTTCTCCTTATCCCTACCCCTGAGATTATCTTCTTCTCTGCAGTGCAGTTCCTACTCTGCCTCAGGATTTCAGGAGTGTTCAGGAAGAGAGAACTAAATGACTGGCAAGCATATTAAATTCATATAGTAATTCAGCGAATCTCTAAGCAGTAATTGGCTCTGATAGGGGTTGATAATTGGCTGCCCTGGTAAAGGCAATCATGTACAAGACCATTGTATTATTGCGAATTCAGAGAGGAAGAAAGATCAAGAAAGTCATAATTGCGGGGGTGCTTAGCGAGGGCAGCAGATGTGAAGTTCTGTAGTTGCAGGAAGGTTCTCAGGATGTGTTCCAGTGCCAGTATCAAGAATTTTGCTGAATGGCTCCAAAGTATCCTGGAGAGAGGAGGATGGTCAGCCAGAGGCCACAGTCCTGATCAATATCAACAGAGAAATAGATGATGTCCCATAGGGAGATATGAAGGAGTCAGAGATTAAGAAGCAGGATATGTAATCTCCCAATTATGCCTTGTACTAATAAATACGGAATTCAGAGTATATGAATCTGTGGCTGAGTATGTGGTGCTGAAGGAAGACTTACGGACCGTGAACTGTTTGGACTGATTCTAGGGATAGTAACAACTGTATAGTGAAAATGAGTTATAGCTTAACAGATGGGCGCCACTACATTTGAAGGTGGTTTTGTTTTGTATGTTGGGCAGGGGAGGGGAGATTGGCTGGTGGGGAAGGAGAGAGAGGAGGTATTTGAACTGTCCCGATAGGATGTTCCTCTTCTTGACAACGGTCTGAGTTTAAACCATATCCAGGACACAAAAGGTGACGCCACAGAAAGATGGCGTCTATCATTAAGGACACCATCACCCAGGACTTGCCACCATCAAGGAGGAGGCACAGGAGCCTGAAGACACACACTCAGCATTTCAGGATCAGCTTCTTCTCCTCCATCATTGGATTTCTGACGGGACAAAGAACTTATGAATACTACCCCGGTATGTTTTGTTCTTCTATTTTTGTACTACTTATTTAGTTTAATTTTCGTGTTTTATATACACTTCTTATTGTAACTTACAGTTTTTATTATTATGTATTGGAATGAATGGGTGGTAGGGTGGGGATATGTCTCTACCAAAGGAGGTGGAAGGCTCTCCTTCCCTCCACCAGCCTGCAGGTCACCCTTGGGCAAGGTGTAGCACCTTCTTAGCTCGCTGGGAGCAGGTGGTGGATGGTCATATGAGCAGCTGGTGCATATCACAAGTACTGGTTATGTGACCACTGACGCCAGCAAACAATCTCTGAAGAAGGCAACAACCTCTTCTGTAGAAACATTTGCCAAGAACAATCACGGGCATCAAGGCCACGCTCTCTTCTCACTGCTGGCATCAGGAAGAAGGTATAAGAGCCTCAGAACCCACACTACCACATTCAGGAATGGTTATTATCCCTCAGCTATCAGGCTCTTGAAACAGAGGGGATAACTTCTCTTATCTTCACTCACTCCATTTATTCCCACAACTTATGGACTCACTTTCAAGGACTCTTCATCTCATGTTTTCAATATTTATTCTTATTTATTTATTATTATTGTTTTTTTTTGTATTTGCTGAGCTTGTTGTCTTTTGCACATTGGTTGTCTGTCCATCTTGTATGCTGGGTTTCATTGATTCTATTGTATTTCTTTGTATTTACTGTGAATGCCTGCAAGAAGAATACAGGGACATATATGTACTTCGATAATAAGCTTACTTTGATTTTTTTTCTACTCTTTGCCACAGCTTACATCCTGAATCCTGTTCAGTCTGTAAAATTTAAAAAATAGTGTGATCTAATATATGAACTATTTTATTTGAAATATACGGATTAAACGATGATTGCTTTTGATCACTGGAGAGAACTAAAGTATATTGCTCAATCTGGGTTTGCAAGAAAAGGTGTGAAGTAGCAATGGAACATTGAAACCAGTTAACAACATTGTAGAGACAGAATAATAGGGTGGACAAACATTGTAAGACGATGGATGTGCCGGTGATTGAATCAATAAAGCGAAGGGTTGATTGAATTCTTTCACGTATGCACTTATTTGTTTTCATTAAATAAAAGGCAGCAGCACAAACTTCCTTAGAGGAAGGAGCCTCTTCATGAGGACTGGAAAGGAAAGGGGATGAAGCTAAAAGTTATTTCCAGTCCCGATGAAGTTTCTCAGCATGAAACATTGACTATTTGTTCCTTATATAGCTGTGGCCTAACCTGCTGTGTTTATCTAATATTTAGTGTGTTGCTCCAGATTTTCAACATCTACAGAACATTTTGTGTTTACCATTTACTGTGTTTCACCTAGATTTGAGCTCCTTTCTCCGACAGATCATGCAAAGGCACTCATGACTGACCATCCAAAATAAGGTCATAGTTTTAACCTCAAAAGTGACTAATAAAAATTAGTAAACTGAAATGGCTGTGAGCATTACCACTGGTTAAGTGATTTTATAATTTATTCTTTGCTTTCAGATCATCTCCATGATCTATCTATTATCTGTCTTCATAAACTCCACCATTCTGACAATCAGCAGAAAAAAAATCACACTTCTAAAATTCCAGACTCTTGAACCTCTTAGATTTTATTCATTTTGCCATTGGCAGCTTTGCCACCAGCCACCAAGGTCTTTTGGTCCTTTAACTTCTCTAACCTCTACTTTTTTCTTAAATATGTCCTGAAGTCTATTCTTTGACCATTTGTGTCACCCTCATAAGGTTTGGCATCAAATTTTGGTTAACACCAACTCAGGGTAATTATCAGATTAAGAGGATTATTTAAGTACATTGTTTTTAGTTGTTATTGAACAGAGAATATTTTGTGGAACTCACTCTTTTAAAACATTTACAAAGTCAGCTAACTTTTGGGAATTATTTGGTTGACCTCCCTGTCCTTACTCCATTAGACACTGGTCAGGTTCAGCTCTAAGATTCTTTCTATATTTTTAATTTCCACCATACCCAAACTCATCTTTCTGTTGGAGCTGAGATTCACTTCAGAATAATATTTTCTACCTATTGCCTCAAGGACTGCAGTACTCTTCCCAATATATAGAAGTGTGTTAATTCATTTTTTGCATAATCTCTTTAGTGCAACTGATAATTCATTGTTGACCAAAGCCTGATCAAAACCAATTATGGATTGGTAAAAATGTCGGCCAATTAACCCAATGCCCACATAGTGAGATTACACAGTTCCCAGTTGAACATATTCATTGTAATAAATACAATATATAACATCTGTCAACTCCAGGTATATTAAGATAAACAAAATTTTTGTTCTGGTCAGGTTGGGCATGTGACTCACCGCCTGTTTATATGCATACTTCCAATATGCCAGCTGTACCACTCCACAGAATAGCACAGCAAAACCAATCAGCACCTGTGGAGAAAATAAAGAAAACAAACTGAAAACCAGCAAACTTTAGTGCAGTGAACATCTAGAATAGAGACTACTTTGTGAGGAGACTCCCATCATATTCATTGGTGTAAATGCACATGGGATTGAGGGAGTGTAACCTTGATGTTAACTTACACGCCACTTTTCGTTAGCCTAGTTTACGAAACAGTGATACAGTGCTTTTGAAATTACTCTTTGCTGAGATGTAGACATTGAAATAGTTTATTTGCACACACAAATACCCCACTTGTGGCAATGCACTAATTACAAAAAATCTGCTTTAGTAATGCAAAGAGACAAATATCAATCAAAACACTTTCTTTTCAATCCCCAGCCTTTTCCAAAATAGAACAGTGGGCTATTTTTAGTGTGTGAGCAGGCATTCAGAGCTGTGGTTTACTGTCTTATTCAAAGACACCTCTGCATTAAAGCACTCCTTTAGTACCTTTAGGTTGGTGCCCAGCTCATAGTTTATTGGCAAGAAGTGCTATCACTGAGTCACAACTGACATCTATTAATAGGATTCTGCATTATAATGGAAATGATTCATCTGTGGCTTAATTGAGGATTATTGAATGATTTACTTCTCTTTCCAGCAGGAAGGGCATTTCCTTCAGAGGTTTTCTTGAATTGTAAATGTTTGCATCTGCAGATGTTAGAAATCTACAGCACATTACAGGCCTTCAGCCCAAAATGTTGTGCCGACCATGTGACCTATAGAAGCTGCCTAGAATTTCCCTACCACATGGCCCTCTGTTATTCTAAGCTCCATGTACTCTATCTAAGAGTCTCTTAAAAGACCTATTGTATCTGCCTCTACCACCTTCACTGGCAGTGCATTCCACGCACTCACCATTCTCTATGAGAGAAGCGTTCCTCTGACATCCCCCTTGTACCTACTTCCAAGCACCTTAAAACTATACCCCCTCATGTTAGCCATTTCATTCCTGGGAAAAAGCCTTTGGCTATCCACACAATCAATGCCTCTCATCATCTTATACAGCTCTGTCAGGACATCGCTCATCCTCCGTTGCTCCAAGGAGAAAAGGCCAAGTTCACTCAACCTATTCTCATAAGGCATGCGTTCCAATCCAGGGAATATCCTTGTAAATCTCCTTTGCACTTTTCTCTATAGCATCCACATCCTTCCTGTAATGAGGTGACCAGAATGGAACACAGTACTCCAAGTGGGGTCTAACTAATGTCTTACATAGCTGTAACATTACCTCATGGCTCTTGAACTCAATTCCACGGTTGATGAATTCCAACACACCATATGCCTTCTTAACAACACTGTAAACCTGCGCAGCAGCATTGAGTGTCCTATGGACATGGACTCCAAGATCTTGCTGATCCTCCACACTGCCAAGAGTCTTACTGTTAATACGATATTCTATCTTCAAATTTGGTTTGTGGTGAACATCTGCCACTTCTCAGTTCAGTTCTGCAACCTATTGATGTCAGGCTGTAACCTCTGACAACCCCCAATTTTTGTGTCATCAGCAAACTTACTAACCCACCCTACTTCTTCATCCAGGTGATTTATAAAAATCACAAAGAGGAGGGGTCCCAGAACAGATCCCTGCAGAACACCATACATCACCATCCTCCAAGCAGAATATGAACCATCTACAACCACCCTTTGCCTTCTGTGGGCAAGCCATGTCTGGATTTGTTAATGACAGATATTAGCTGGTGTGGTTTTGAGCTGTACAGTAAAACTTCAGCCACAACTGTATGTCAAAGAAGCTGCCTTCCAGATCAGAGTTTCTTCTGTGCAACAAATCAATATTCATAATCACCTGCAGCCTCTTTCGTCCTCTAGCACGATCTATTCCTTCAGAGTATGCCAATATTTTTCATTACAGAATGCAACAAGGATGTTCCTGTCTGTTCAGGAGGGTGATAAATCTAAGATCATGTTACAGATGAAGACAGATTGTGATGCTGGTATCCATGAAATGGGGTGTGCCAAGGCAATGATGTCTAGCATAGAGAAACAGACTGAGACTGAATCAGAGCTGAAGTACTAAGTAAGGACCTAAAGGAAAATGGATCACTTCCCAAGGGTATCATCTCCCAGCAACAGCATTGATCAATAATGAAATTCACCTCTGGTGCACCAGCCTTTGACCATGTGAAGAAGAGTGTTCAAAGGTCAGCATCTCAGACTAGGCGTTATGCTCATGTCGTACTGAGCATCTATAGTGGGCACTTCAAAACATTGGAGAGGTAGCACCAACACAAAATCAGAATGCTGGAAGAACTTGTAGGGTTGTGCCATGTCTGTGGAGGCAAAAGGCATAGATCAACGTTTCAGGCCAAGAACCTAAGGCAGGATCTCAACACTGTCTATTTTTTTGCCTCCACTAATGTTTCTTAACCCTCTGAACTCTTCCAGTGTTCTTGATTTTTTTAAATCCAGATTCCAGTATTTCTTGTGTTCTTACCATCAATACAAATCTATTGGCAATATCAGTGAACTATCAGCATTCTCTCCCATGCCAATGTCACCAGTGCTGAAGGCCACATTGTCCACAGGCTAGCCATCCAAACCAGGTGTTCTGGTTCCATTCCACTGTGGTAAGAGATTTGCAGGAGGGCAGAAAAAAGCTGCAAGGTATTCTCAAAGCCATGTAGGGAAGGGTAACATTATCCTTAACTTGTGGGAATCCCTGGCTGAGACGGACCAACATTTTAAAGCAGCATCTGGGAAGTCACCAAGCAACTTGAGTATCCTTGACAGGAAGATATGGAGACCAGGCAAAAATAGAAGAAGGAACACAGAACCTCTCAAGCCATAAACACAAGAGATTCTGCAATGCAGGAAATCCAGAGAAACACACACAACCTGGCGTTATTCCAGTTAGTACTGAGGGAATATTATGCTGTCATGGAAGACAGCTTTCATATGTTAAAAGAGATCCTGTCTCTTCATTCAAAAGAACATTGGAGATGGTCTGTCCAATATTTATCTGTTAATCAACATCACTAAAAAGCAAATTATCTGCTTATTATCACACTGTGTATATGTTAGCTGCCTTTTTCCTGACATAATATGGATGACTGCACATCAAAAGTACTTCACTGATGTTACAATGCTTTGTGATTTTGTGACATTGTGAAGGTACCAATTAAATACAAGTCTTTATAGAAACATAGAAAAACTACAGCCCAATACAGGCCCTTCAGCCCACAATGCTGTGCCGAACATGTAGTTACTTGCTTGTAAGTACATGTAATTATTTTATGTAAAATTATTTTCTTAAATTTATTCTGGGAAGCACCTAGATGTTGGATAACATATGGTAAGAGAATTCTGGTATAGAAATGGGAAGCAGCACCACCCACCAAGATCTTTTATCTCATGGGGATAAAGTTAAAGTCGTCAACTTTAGCTTTAACTTTAGCTAGTTGTCAACAATCTGTCAAAGTTGGACCAAATGAGATACAAGAATAAAATACATCATCTCAGAACAAGTTTAGAAATAACCAATGAAATTCTAGTAGGCTTCAAATATGTACAAAAGAATCCTGAAAGTAGTCTTTGGTTCTAATAACATTTAAAAAATACTTACAAAATCAATGTAGATTATTATGTATCAAATTATTTTTTATAATAGTGTACATATTTCCAGTTTATTGACTTCTATGATTCTTATGAAAGCCATCAATTCTGCTTTTCCTCAGTTCATCTCTTACTGGAACTGTAATTCATATCACCATTAGTTCAAGACTTGAATATTATAATACACTCCAGTCAACCATCCCTCATTCTACCTGTTATGTTTTGTAACTTCAAAACATTAAACTAATTTGAAGGAAGACACGGGAGTCCGAAATGCAAGTCTAAGTTTGTGTTTACTTCAAGCGAGGCACACACCTATCATGTGGTAGCTTGGGGATGTATGCAATTCATGTGTTTATAGACATAACCCGGAATGAATTATTTATACGAACAGGAATGCTTAATTAAACAATAATATGTACAAGATAACTCCAATATTGCTGAAAAATTAAGTACACAATGCTCCTCCCTCCTTAGCTATAAACTCCAATAATATCAAAGCATCTCAACCACATGCACAGTATACTATATAATACAACTATATACAGACATCCATAGCATTCAAATTTTAAATTATTCCATTCAGGTCTAAAGATTTAATTGCTGTGGAGGATTTCTTACTCTTGTGGGATAATGTCTTTCCTGACAGGGAGGTCAAGCTTGGGAAGTGAGATTTGTGGCTGTGAAACACTCTCAGGTTCCGAGACCTGTGGTTGTGGCTGTCGGAGTTGAAATGGCTTTGAAAGTGATAACCTTATTTCTTCTCTAACAGTTGACTCTGATCTCCTCAACTGATTAATGTGTCATCTATAGAGGATATCAGATGTGATCTCCACTGCGTAGGAGAGTGGTGCAGCTGTGTATTTAATCTTTCCGGGTACCCTCTGTTGATCATCTCAGCAGTCCCTCATCAGGACTGCTTGTTCAGGAAACATCAAGCCCTCTTGTTTGAGGAGTGTTAATTTTGCCTCAGCTGGTTGTCCTGAAGACATACTCCTTCTGAGGTTGAGTTTAAGGAAATCAAAGTCTGACTGCAAGGGACAACCGAGGGACAGCATAGCTGGTGAGTTATGATAGTGAAATGCGCTGCATTATGATATGCAAAGGGGAAATTGGCGAGCTTCTGATTCAGTACAGTATCATGCATTCTGCTGACATTGCTTACAATGTTCTTTAAACCCTGAACAAACCTTTTTTACCAAGCGATTTGGAGTTGGGTGAAGTGGTGCAGATATCATATGTCTTACTCCAGTCATTCTTAAGAATAATTGAAACTGTTCCACCACAAAATGTGATCCATTGTCACTGACTAAGTGATCTGGAAAACCAGTCCTTGTGAAGAAGCTTCTCAACACAACAACAGTATGTGAGGCTGTAGTAGAGGCTATTGGGAACACTTCTGGCCACTTTGTAGCTGTATCCACTACTACCAGGAAATTTGTGTCTATGAATGGTCCAGCAAAATCCACATGAATCCTCTGCCAGGGCAATGCAGGCCATTGCCAAGGCTGGAGATGAGCTGCTGTTAGCACCTTCTGGACATGTTGGCATTCCAAGTAGAGTATGGCAAGTTGCTTGATCTGCTGATTTATCCCAGGCTACTACACAAAGCTTTGAGCCAATACTTTCATTTTAACCACACCTAGTTAATCAGCGTGTAGCTCTTCCACCACTTTGACCCTCAGCATGGGTGGTACAACAACTCTCAATCCCCACAAGATCAGGGGCAAGTTCATCTCAGTGCTGGTAAGAATGAGGAAACTGGAGCTTCTGTTGCACATTCCAGCCATTTGGGTGGCAATGTAGACCTGAAACAGTGTGGGGACTTTTTTGGTTTCCCTTTGAATTATCTCTGTTGTATCTGGAAGACTTTCAATTTGCGTTTGCAAGAGTATGTCAAGAGAAGTGTCTCTTTTGTAATTTTTTTCCACTATCTCCTCTTCCAAGGGTAAACGGGACAATCCAAAAGCATTTCTATGATTAGTCGTCCTCTTGATTCAACCTTGTAATTGTGTCCTCCAAGAAACAGAGCCCATCGCTGCATTTGTGCTGCTGCTGTTAGTGGAACACTCTTCTGTGTATTGAAAATGGACACTACTGGTTGATGATCAGTAATGAGGGTAAACTCTCTCCCATACAAGTACACTCCAAATCAGACTCAAGGCCTGTCTATTAATCTATGTGTAATTTTTTCTCTGCAGTGTGGTAAGGGAATGTGATGCAAAGGCTATGGGGCATTCACTTCCATCACTCATAACGTGACATGATTGTACTTATACCATAAGGCGAGGAATTGCAGGCAAGCTTTTTGAAAGCCACCTCACACTGCTTTATCCATGGCCATTTCTTCCCAAACTGTAGCAATGAGTTCAGGGGATGAAGCTTGGTAGCCAAGTTTGGCAGGATCCTGTTATAGTAGATGACAAATTCTATAAAGTACCACAGCTGTGTCACATCCTTTAGTCTTCGGGTATCCACCACAACTTGAATTTTCTCAGCATCTTGGTGTGTCAATAGTGACCATAGTAAATGATGCTTCATTTAAAGAATTAACACTTGTCGAATTGTGGCTCTGAGCTCACAATCTTCTAAACTTTTTGATGCTATCTTGAGATTTTGGAGATGTTCCTTGTCATCCTTACCGGCAGCAACGATATCATCCTGGTAACACTGAGTGCCTGGGCAGCCTTGCTGTGCCTGGACCATAGCTTTTTGCCAGAGTGCAGGTGCAGATACTACACCCAAACTAAGCCTATTTTAGCGAAACAGCCCTCTGTGAGTGTTTATGGTGAGAAGCACTTTGACCTCTTGTTCCATCTCCATCTGTAAGTAGTAGGCCATCAGCTGTCCACTTTGCTGAAGTATTTCTTTCCAGGAAAGTTTCCTCTTTCCTGAGGAGAGGGTATTGATCTATTTTCAGTGTTAGGTTGATGGCATCCTATGTCAAGATCCTGTTGGTTGACTCAGCATTTAGCACTGTCATTCCTACCGATTAATAAACTTCAGAACCTGGGCCTCAGTACCTCCTTCTGCAATTGGATCCTCGACTTCCTAACCAGAAAAACACAACCTGTGCAGATTGGTATTAATATCTCCTCGCTGATGATCAACACTGGCACACCTCAGGGGGTGTGCTTAGCCCACTGCTCTACTCTCTCTACATCCATGACTGTGTGACTAGGCATAGCTAAAAGCCATCTATAAATTTGCTCATAATACAACCATTGTTGGTAGAATCTCAGATGGAGGCGAGAGGGCGTACAGGAGCAAGATAAGACCAAAGTAAGATCAAGAAGACCAAAGAGCTGATTGTGAACTTCAGAAAAGGTAGGACAAGGACCACACCAATCCTCATAGAGGATCAGAAGTGGAGAGGGTGAACAATTTCAAGTTCCTGGGTGTCAAGATCTTTGAGGATCTAACCTGGCCCCAATATATCAATGCAGCTATAAAGAAGGCAAAACAGTGGATACATTTCATTAGGAGTTTGAGGAGATTTGGATTGCAATCTAAAAAACTCAAAAACTTTGATGTATGTACCATGGAGAGCATTCTGACAGGCTGCATCACTATCCGGTATGGGGGGGGGGGGGGTAGGAGGTGGGGCTACTGCACAGAGTCAAAAGAAGCTACAGAAAGTTGTAAAATGAGTCAGCTCCATCTTGGGTATTAGCCTCCGTAGTATCCAAGACATCTTCAAGAATTGGTGACTCACTAAGGACCCAGTTCACCCAGGACATCCCCTCTTCTCATGGTAACCATCAGGAAGGAGGTACAGAAGCCTGAAGGCACACAGTCAGTGCTTTAATTGATTTACTCAGTTTTCCGTATTATTATGTATTGCAATGTACTGCTGCTGCTAAGTTAGCAAATTTCACTACATATGCTGGAGGTATTAAAATTGATTCTGATTCTGATGGTGGACTTACTGCCATTGCCTGTAGGCTGCATGCAAGTTTGGAAAGAATCCCTTCAGCCTTCATGCATTCTAGTTCACGGCTTGTTTCATCACAGAACTGATAAGGAACTAGACAGGCTTTGCCAAACTTGGGTGCAGCATTTTCAATTAACACTAGTTTTTCCTCGATATGTTTGAGCTTTCCAATACCATCCTTGGCACCATCCTACACCTTTCTTAATTTGCTTTCATTTGGTTTCATTGCAGTGGATGTGGAATGCAATTGGTGGATGGATTTCCAATCAAATTGTATTGTCTCAGTCAATCACACCCCAACAATGCTGGTCCTTCTGTTGGTATCAGATACAAGCTCAATGTGACTTGTTGGTTGTTGTATTTTGCAATTGCAAATATCATTCCCACAGGATTTATATTTTCTCCAGTCTAAGTTGAATATCTGCAGGATTCAGTTTGGTATCTTGAAGATCCTATTCAATCTCATTTTGTGGAATGATTGTAACAGCTAAGCCTGTGCCCAATTCCATTTCAATTAATTTGCTATTCATTTCTGGCATAAGCCACATTGCTTGGCTATTGTTAATTTTCACACTGTAAATCTCAAGGCTACACAATACTTTGTCACTTTCTTCATTATCAGATAATACTTTTAATGAAACTGCAAAATGCCATTTTATCTTTTTGTCTTCTCTGTGCAGTCTATTTTCATCTGCCCATGCTCTTTGTATGTGATCTACTTTGTTGCATTTTATGCAAGTTTCACCTTTAAACCTGCATTGGTCTGGTGTATGTGAGCCCCTGCCACAAGGGTAACATGCTTCTCTTTAGATGTTGCAATTTTGTTTCCACTCACTTTTGTTCCAACTTCAACTCAATTGAATTTCTGTCTGCAATTTCCGTTAATACTGCTATTTCAACAGCTCTTTTAATATAAGTTGTGCTTCAGTTAGGATTCATTTCTGAATGCTTTCTTGTAAGATAGCACAAACTAAATGATCCCCCAGCGATTAAGTCTGTCACTGAACTGGCAATGCTCGAACTATCTCTTCAACTCAGCCATGAACACTGAAAAGGATTCCCCTTCCTTTTGATTCCACTTATGATACCTAAAATATTATGCAATTGATTGCAAACAATGGTTTTGGTTTTAAATGTTCTTGCATTACTTTCACAATATCACCAAACCTTATTTCGGATGGTTTGCTCAGAGCAGTTAAACTTTGAAGCAAACTTAATACTATTCTTTAAACCCAAAGCACTCAGCAAAATTGGTACTCATTTCTCATTGGCTATTTCATTTACTTCAAAATACTGTTTAATTAGCTCAGTATACAGTATGTGAGCCAGTTATCTATTGTGTAATCAAACATCTATCTTTCTGATGTAGCCGGCCACTTCTGCTTTTTTTTAAGATTATGATCACCCAGTACTCATTCTTTATGTACCCATGAATACTTCAGTTTTCTGCCTTTTGTTTTTAAACTCAATCATGCCTTCCCTTCCAAAGAACATCCACTGTGCTTTTTTTTAAAACAACTGTCTCTTGTTTTTTTTCCACTCCACCATTTTCTCACTGCACTTCAACAGATCAGTAGCCATCTCAGCTTTGTTTTAAAAAACCTCGTCACCACTGCTATGCTTTGGAAATTCAAAACAAAAAACTAATTTAAAGGAAAACACATGAGTCTGAAATATGAGTCTAACCTTGTGTTTACTTTAATTCAGGCTTGCACATATCATGTGGTAGCGTGATGATGTATGCAATTCATCTATTTATACATATAGCCCATAATGAATTAGTGTGAATATGCTAAGGTTAAAAAGGATGTGCAGGACGAAGTAAAAGAACACTTGAAAAGCATTAACAGGATTGAACAAAGTTAATGTAGTTGTAGGAAAACCATGCCTAACACCTTTAAGTTTGCAGGTAACGTAAAAGTGTGGAGGTGGGTAGAAATGTGAGCTGTGAGAAGGATAGATAGATACTTCAATAGAACTTAGACAAGTAGGGTCGATTGGCAAATTGATATCTATATAAGATGCATGAATGTTAACTTATCCACTTTGGTTCTAAAAACAGGAAGACAGAATATCTGAATGATGTCAGACTTGGAGAAGGAAAGTGCAACAAGACTGGAATATACTTGTTCACCAGCCAGTAAGAAGTCAGGGACTTCAGGGAAGATGTTCCTGATGGCAAGTGATAAGGCAGGAACAGTGTACCACAATGGATGATCAGCCATGATTGTGTTGGATAGTGGAATAGGCCTGAAAGACTGTATGATGAATCCTGCTTCAACTTCCTATGCTTTGTTTCCTATGTATAGCCTTGTTCCTCCCAGTATCTGATTTTCTCCTACTACTGTCCAGGGTATCTGGCCTCCACAAATCCTGGGCTCTCGATCATTTTTAATTTAATTCTTTTTGCAGTTGATGGTCAAGTCTTCATCTGCCATGACCCTAGCTCTGGAATTCCTTCCCAGAACCTCCCTCTTTTGATAGACTTTTTAAAGATCTGCCACTTTAACCAGGCTTCAATTCATTTCCTTACTTTAGCAACCATAATACCGGCTGGGTCTCCCTTAGTGCCAGGGACTAGGATGGGACAGAATTTGTTAGGGGAACCAGGGAGCAATATTTGAAACAAAATATAAACTGTCCACCTAGGGAAGGAACCATATTAGACTTTGTACTGGAGAATGAGCCTGGTCAGGTGATCAACATTTCAGTGGGGAAGCATTTGGGGAATAGCAATCAAAATTCTGTAAGTTTTAACATAGTTATGTGGATAAGAAATACACAGGTCTCAGATGAAATAGCAATAAGACTAATTACAATAGTATTAAGCAGGGACTAAGGGAAGTAGATTGAGAGTGGCTCTTTGAGGGTAAATACACATTAGACATATGGCTATCTTTAAAGGTCAGCTAGTTAGGTTTCAGGACTAGCATATAGCTGTGAGAATGAAAGATAATGCTGGCAAGGGTCAGGAACTTTAGCTAACAAGAGAAATTGTTAGTTCAGTCAGAGAAAAAGGAAACATACTTAAGGAGTAGGAAGCTGAAGTCAGACAAGGTCCTTGAGGAATATGAAGTAAGCAGGAAACAAGGCATTAGGAGAACTAAAAGGGGCCATGAAATGTTCTGAGTGAATAGGATTAAGAGAATTCCAAGGCATTTCATACATATGTAAAGAATAAGAATGTAGCTTGAGAAAGGGTAGGCCCATTCACAGACACAGTAGAAAATTTATCCGAGCAAAAGGAAGTGGGTGAGTTTCTAAGCGAATAATTCACATTGGTTTTCATCAACGAGAAGGAAATGGATGATGATGAGGCCATGAAGGGTTATATTGGCGTTTTAAGGCATGCTGATATTAAGGAGGAGGTGTTAGGTGTCTTGTAAAAATTCAAGTGGAACTTATCCCAGGGTACTAAGAGAGGCAAGGAAGGAGACTGTACCCTCTTTAACATGCAAGGTCCCAGAAAATTAGAGAATATTCCAATATTTTTTCTTTCTTTAAGAAGTACAATGGAGATAATCCAGGAAATTATAGGCACTGGAGAAGATTCTTAAGTAACATTTTCTGGCATTTGGTAAAGTTTAGATATTAGGGATAGTCAGCACTGCTTGATCAAGGGAGGTCCTATCTCACAAATTTTGGGGAGATGAAAGAAGGTTCAGGTTAAGGATAAGAGTGAGGTGATGCATTCTGGGAGGTCAGATGAAAAGAGGAAAGTAAATGGCAGGGCCCCTAGGAGCATTGATGTGCCAGGGTCTTGGGGTGCAAATCCATTGCTACCTGGAAGTTGCATAGGGTGGTAAAGAAGGCAAATGGCATGGTTCACTTCATCGATAGTGACATTGAGTATCATAGTTAGCAAGTCATATTGCTGCTGTACCAGACCACATTGAGAGTATTATATGTAGTTCTGCTAACATGAGTGAGGATGTGGAGGCTTCGAGAGGGAGCAGCTGTTACCTTGATTGGAGTGTGTTAGCTATGAGCAGACACTGGGTGAACTTGGGTTGTTTTCTAGAGTGTTGAAGTCTGAGGGGCAGCCGGACAAATAAGTTAACAGAAATTTTTTTTAAAGATTCTATAAATATATTAAGAACAAAAGGGAAACTTTGACAGCTCAGAGGAGATTCACTTGAAGATCAGTGTGGTAATCTACGTGAGAAGCCACTGGAGATGAGTAAGTTGTTTGATGAATACTTCTCTTCTGCACTTACTATAGAGAAGGATATGGAAGCCAGTGAGTTCAGATAAGAGAACAGTGACATCATGAAAGGAAAAGAGGGGTAAAGTTTAAAAGAGTAACAAACACAACATGAGGGAAGAAATCAGCAGATCACACAGCATCTATGGAGAGGAATGAGCATCAATGGAGCTGATGTTTTGGGCTGAGACCTTTCATCAAGACATAGCCTTAAAAGATGATCAAGGCACATTTTTTTTTGTACACAGACAGGTAGGTGCCTGGAACGAGCTGTCAGGGTTAACAGTGTAAGTAGATGCAAAAGCAAAAAGCACTTGAACAGGCAGGGATTAGGGGGATCTGGACTGTATTCAGGCTGACGGGACATGTTTAGATTGGCATCGTGGACAGTGCAGTCATGGTGAGTCAAAGGGCCGTCCCTCTGCTGTACTTGCTAAGTTCTATTATATGCTTCCTAATTCATTAACAAAACGCTTTGAGACATTTTATGATTGCGAAAGGAAAGGGTTAATAGGACCAGGAGTCTCAGACTGAAATGTCGATGTTAACTTTTTCCACAGTCCTGCCAATTATTTCCAGAATGTTCTGTTTTTACTGTGGTTAAAAACCCACCTAATTCACTAATTATCTTTTGGGGCAAAAATAGGGCACCCCTTACTTGGTCTGGCCTATATGTGTCTCTGGAGCCATCAATATGGACAACTCTTAACTACATATGTATTTCAGGTAGAGATAGACAACCATTTTTTGTACTGTTAGTGACAACTATTAATCAGTGTCCTCGCTGTCACCTGGCAAGAATTATCCATTAACACAGAAATCGCATGCAAGACCAGTTGTGTATTTAATATTTCAGTAATATTTGAAAAATAATGCAAATATGTTATTGAATATGCATTCTTGTTCCTTTAAATAACTCACTGCAGGTTACATGTAAAAATATGTGAATTGCATACGACATGACACCACAATGTGAGATGTGCGTGCTCCTCTTAAAGTAATAGATGAATTAAGACTCTCAACTCCCTTGCTTTTCTTTGAATCAGTTTAATGTTTTGAAGTCACAAAGCATAACAGGACCTGGTTTGCATTGACTGAATTACACAGTGACTGTGCTTTTGCCCAAATGAATTGTTTGAGGAGATTCTATAAATAGAACACATCTCATTTGGGACAAGCTGGCTAAATCAATTTCAGGAGGAAATCTGTTATCAATCATAGAGTCAGTATTTTAGTTCAGGCTGTGAAATCTGTTCCATAAAAGTTCAGTACTTAGTCTCCTCAGCTTTCTGCTTGACAACAATAAATCCACAGCCGGGATGATAGTCGAGGTTTTGAAATGATCACCCTCCTCACCCGAGGCAGTGAGAACTGGACTGCAGCTGTTTCAGATGCCACTGCTGACTTTCCGATGAATATCACAAATCAAAAGCGTTCATTGTAACTCATCACAGATGGGACTACTAGGGGTGGTAAATCTGGTTGTTTACAAGGTTTCTGGGCCTGGTTTCTATTCAGTGGCTACTGGTGCTCCCAATTCCCCTCTCCCACCTCTTTTATTTTCTCTTCCACTCAAATTGGAAAATGTAAAGTTGTACTAAACCCAAAGGTAGGATCAGGTTTTTCTGTAATTGTCAAGTAGAAAACCAATAATTTTGGTTTATTCTGAAACTCTTTTTCAAGGTTTTGACAACAGTCCAGTACTTTGTGACGAATGGTACCATGAGTTTTATTTTTAACCCCTCCTCTCTTCCTCTATAGCCCCACTCTGGCCCTTTACTTCTTATCTTTCTATCATTTCCCTCTGGGTCCCCTCCTCCTTCCCTTTCTCCTAAGGTCCACTCTCCTCTACTATCAGTTTCCTTCTTTTCCAGCCCTTGACTTTTCCCACCCACCTGGCTTCATCTATTACCTTCCAGTTAGCTTCCTTCCCGCCAGATTTTTATTCTGACATCTTCCCCCTTCCTTTCCAGAACTGAAGAAGTGTCTCAGCCCAAAATGCCAACTGTTTATTCACTTCCACAGATGCTGCCTGACTTGCTGAGTTCCTCCAGCATTTTGAATGTGTTGCTCTGGATTTCTAACACCTGCAGCATTTCTTGAATGTTATTTTTTACTATTATACTTACAGACTTCATTTAATTCTGGTCCAGAAGGTTAAAGTACAAAGGATCTAAGATGAATTAGGGAACTAGATCACAGATTTGCTGTGGGAGAGGAGACAGATGGTAGTGCTGACTGGAAGTCTGTAACAAGTAGTGTACTGCATGGGACTGGTCATATCTTCTTTCTCTTTTGATGTTTGTATTATATATAAATGACTTGGATGAGAACTGGTGGGTGAGAGATGTGATAAGTAAGTTTGCAGATATAATTAAAAATTAGTGGAGCCATGGATAAAGAAAGAAATTTGTTTAAAAAAATGGCAGAGACCTGAAATTCTGTATTGGTTTACAGAGAGACCTTGGGGTGCAGGTCCATAGTTCCTTTAAAGCAAAGACACAATAGTGACGTGGATAGTGGAAAAGGTACTGGTTATACTCGTCTTCATAGCAGAGGCATTGAGTATGAAGTTGGCATGTTATATTGTAGCTGTATAAAACATTGGTTAGACTGTACGTAGGGGATTGTGCACAGTTCTGGTCATCAAACTACAGGAAGGATGTAACAATCAACAGTGCAGAAGAGATTCACAGTAATGATGCCTGGAATGGCCTCTCAAGGTCCTACCCTCCATCCCCGACATGAGAGGTGGAAATGGGTAAGGCCGGCTAACAGGATTCTGGTCAATCCCCTGTACAGTGGATGCATCAGATACCAGAGGCGTTGATGAACTCCAACTGTACCATCAATTTCAGAGGACAAAAAGGACAGAAGATCAACAATGGCTTCTGCCCCACTGGGAGCAAAGGGTCCAAGCCAGTCAGAAAGATTTATTCTTACTGGACTGTAGGAGACTATGGAGTGACCTTATAGAGAGTTTTAGAATAATGAGGAAATAGCTAGGGTAGTTAATCAGCTTTTTTTTTTGAGACAGGGAATTCTAAAATGAAAGGGAATAGGTTAAAGTGAGAGAGAAATTTACGGTCGAGCTTGAGCATTAGATTTTTCTCCCAGAGTGTGGTGAATATTTTGAACATACCGTCGCGGCGGCAATTAGTTGAGGCAGATACAACGGCAATGTTTAAAGGGCATTTGGACAGGTACTTGGATAGGAGTGGTGTAGAGGCATATGCTCCTAATGTAGGGAATTGGATCAGTGTAGATGGGCTTCACTTTTGGCATGAATGCAGCGGGCCAAAAAGCTGAGTTATTGGGTGGAGGTGTTGATCAGCTTGATGGCTTGAAGGAAGTAACCGGTTTTGAATCTGGTGGTCCTGGTGTGGACAGTGTATAGCCTCTTCCCTTATGGGAGTGAGATAAACAGTCCATAAGCAGCATTCTGACAATATTTACATTCCCAGCTGCTGCGGTGGGATTTGAACTTACACATCCAAATTAATGGTGCAGACTGCCAGCTGCTAGTCTAGTAATTTATCCGTTAAACTATATGAATAGCTATGCTTGTCATAACTGCCGTTTGGTCATATTAACAGATGGATAAGTACTTACTGGTAACAGCCACAGCTATTTAAATATAAACACACAAATCCAAAGTGGAAATATAAAGCTGCTGAAGCCTGTCCTCCCTTGTATATTATTTGGGATTTGGAAAGGAGGAGTGGCAAGATTATGAAAGCTGTGCTTGCATGAAAACCAATTATACCTGCAAATCTTGCTGAATGCAAAATAAAATGTTTGATTGAATATTAAATACAATATACAGGAATATAAAGGCTCTAGAAATAGAAGCAGAAGGCCTTTCATGTCATCAGGTCTGTTCTGCCATTCATCAAGATTGTGATTAAACTTCTATTTTAAGCACAATTCTAATATGAAAAAATATTGATCAGTTATAATGAACTCAGTGATCAAGCCTCCACACCTCTCCTTGGTAGAGACTTTCACAGAATCACTACCCTCTTAATGAAGAGATTTTTCTTCTTTTCAGTCCTAAACAGCCTACCCCTGATTCTGGATTTGACCCCAGTTTTGGACTTCTTAATCAGGAGAATCAACCACCTTGTATCTCACTTGATAAGCTTAGTAATAATTTTGTAAGTTTCAATGAGATCTCCTTTGGGTTTTTTTTTTTGAAATCTAAGGAATACAGGACAAGCCTGACTTGATCTCAGTTTATTCACCAAACCTACATCCCTGGAACCAGGCTGGTAAGTTGTTACCACTCTCCCTTTGTGGCAGTCCCTCCTTTCTTCAAACAAGAAGACAAAACAGTTAGCAACATTCCAGGTCTCATCAAGGCCTTTAACATTACTGCAAGATCTCTTTACTTCTAACTTCAGTTTTCAAATCCTCTCATCACATGTCCTATTTACATTTGCCTTTGTTACACCTGCATGTTGTATCTTAGTGACTTGTGCAATTTCCTTTTTATGTCTTAGCATTTAAAAATATACTCTGCTTTTCTGTTGTTTGCATCAAAGTGGATGACCTCATATTTTTCCACATTTCTTGCCTACTCACCTCTTGAAGCCTCTCAGACTACCTCATTATAACCTTGCATCTTAAATGACTTTACTGCACTCTCTGTAGATGTTGCACTTTATTTAACGGTCTGTTCTTGATTTACCTTGTACGACCTCAACGCACTGTGTAATGTATTGATCTGTACAAACGGTGGGCAAGACGAGCTTTTCGCTGTATCTTGGTACACGTGACAATAATATGCTAATTCCCCTTAATGTGGGAGTACCTTCACTGCATGCACAGCAGTTGCTCATGAAGGCTCATCATTGCTTTCAAGAGTGAGAGGGGAAGGATAATAAAAGCCAGCCTTGCCCCCGACATCTACACTCCCATGTATGAATTTTAAAAGAAAACTGTAGCACCAGGCAGTAGTGTTATATAGAACATAGAATAGTACAGCACATTACAGGCCCTTCAGCCCACAATGTTGTGCGAACCTTCAAACCCTGCCTCCCATATAACCCCCCACCTTAAATTCCTCCATATACCTGTCTAGTAGTCTCTTGAACTTCACTAGTGTATCTGCCTCCACCACTGACTCAGGCAGTGCATTCCACGCACCAAACACTCTGAGTGAAAAACCTTCCTCTAATATCCCCCTTGAACTTCCCTCCCCTTACCTTAAAGCCACGTCCTCTTGTACTGAGCAGTGGTGCCCTGGGGAAGAGGCGCTGGCTGTCCACTCTGTCTATTCCTCTTAATATCTTGTACACCTCTGTCTTGTCTCCTTTCATCCTGCTTCTCTCCAAAGAGTAAAGCCCTAGCTCCCTTAATCTCTGATCATAATCCATATTCTCTAAACCAGGCAGCATCCTGGTAAATCTCCTCTGTACCCTTTCCAATGCTTCCACATCCTTCCTATAGTGAGGTGACCAGAACTGGACACAGTACTCCAAATGTGTGGACTAACTAGAGTTTTATAGAGCTGTATCACTACATTGCATCTCTTAAACTCTATCCCACGACTTATGAAAGCTAACATCCCATTAGCTTTCTTAACTACCCTATCTACCCGTGAGATAGCTGAGATGATTATAGCTCATCATGCAGCATGTTTTTACATGAAGTGACATGACATAATGATTTATTTACTGGGGAAAGGCAGGAAGTTTATGCTGCTCCCCCGTCTTCCTCTTTTTATTCTACTGTGTCTGTGTAAATATTTTCTCTCACACAGCCAACAACTCCCTGTCAATTCTTCTGCCAGTTACCTACACGAGAGCTAATATGCAAGAGCTAACTAACCTCACATCACAGCTCCGGGATGTGGGAGTGCACGGGAACACCTGGATACTGGAGAAATGCAGGCGGAGCCAGGGAGAACTTGCAGATTCCACACTGGCAACATCAGAAAAAAAATGGGATCAAACCAGGCAGCTGCGCCATTCTGCCATCTTTCAAATGATAATTCTTGCTAGGACTGTCAGGTAAACCCTGTATAGGGCCAGCCCAGTAATTTGCAAAGCAGAACACTGTGGGGAGGGAAGGTGGTAAAAAAGCATCGAGGGCAAGACCTTGTGGCATCCAGTGCAGCACAGCCCAGCTCAGAAATGTCTTCTGCTTCTTGCAGCCAACATCTACTTTGTTCTGCAAGCCAAGTAAATTATTAAACCTTACACAGCCCTGTCATTTCAGAGGCATAATGCATGTTACAAGTATATTGCTAGTGTGAAATTACTTGAATAATTGATACTGTTTATACCATTTTTCATAAACAATCTTTTATTTGGCACTCTACTGTAATCCTGTAAATGCTCTGTGCTCTCACTCAAATAAAGCATTCTCTCTCCTACTTCTGTTCAGCCAGACTACATTGTGGCAAAGTTTCTACTGTGCAGCATCATTCAGTTTTGCTGTGTCCCCAGAGTCTCCCTAAATTGATTTATCCAGCCTTAAATCCAATACAGTAAATAGATTATTTTAATTCTGCATCCCAATATTGTGGCACTTCTAATGGTTCAATCAATAATTTTGGTTTCGCTAACATGTAGTATCAGTTTATCAAAGCAATATTTTGCTCCATCCCTGATATTTTTGAGTTGAGCTAAGAAATAGGTGTGGTGAAGCTCGTTTATACTATGTGTAATCACTAGTGACTTTTCCACAATATCCGGGTATCTTTACTGAAAGTATCCAGTTAGCCAATTTAATGACTCAGTCATGAATAACTGAAAGTTACTCAAATCATATAATCCTCTTATCAGTTACATTGGCATACTGTTGTTTGTTTCTTGTGAAATTAAACCAAACCTTGAAAGAATACACATTGACATCTTTGTGGCTTATGGCAATGTAATTGAGATATCACATTCTGCTTTAAACCCAGTAGTGCACAATCCTCAATTTGGAGTGGAGATGCATTCAATACAATACCTTCACTGCCCTCCAGTGGAATGCAAGTGAATTGACTATTCATTTTCCCAGGAATTCCTTAGTTTTATATATCCTCTCAAAGATAATGCTAGTGTTTTGTACGCATTTGGGAAATTTCCACAACTATCAACATTTTAATTTTAGAAAAAAAATGCTATGGTGCCCTCCCTTATTCCTGCAAGCTGTAGCCCACATGAACCTGTACAAATGGCAAATCACATTTGCTCCTGGATCCTCTGAGTTTACTCAACATAAGCAAAGGAAGGAATTTCATACTCAAAAGGTGATTTGAAAATGTTTTGAATATGCACTCATCTGCACATATTGGGCTCTTATCTTGCTTTTAAATTCATTTTTCATACAATTTTCTTTACGCATTGGAGGATCTATTGGTAAGTTAGCTTGTATTATTGTTTAGGTATACACTTGGAAGAAAAGGAATTTAGTAGTAAGTAGCAGGCAGGATAGACAAAGGAGACCAGTGGATGTTTGTTGGGTTTTAGAAGGCCTTGGACAAGGAGCTGCACATGAGGCTGCTTAACAAAAACTCATGACAGGCAAGATACTAGCATGGATAGAAGGTTGGCTCATTGGCAGGAGGCAAAGATTGGGAATAAAAGGGCATTTTACGGTTGCGTGCTGGTGATTAGTGGTGTTCCATAGGGGCCAGTGTTAGGACTGCTTTTTTTTCATATTATATGTCAATGATTTGAATGATGGAATTGGTGGCTTTGTGGTCAATACGAAGATAGGTGGAGGGGCAGGTATTGTTGAGGAAGTGGGGAGTCTGCAGGTCTTAGATTGGGAGAATGGGTAAAAAAGTGTCAGATGTAATATGGTGTAGGGAATTGTATGGGAATGCACTGGTAGACTCATGAGAGCGATTGCAGGAATGAAAGGGTTAATATACAAGGAGTGTTTGATGGCTCTGGGCTTATACTCGCTGAAGTTTAGAAGAATAAAGAGGGATCTCATTGAAAACTATCAAATATTGAAAGGCCTAGATAGAATGGATGTGGAAAGGTTGTCTCCTATAGTTGGGAAGTCTAGGAACAGAGGGCACAGCCTTAGAGTAGAGGGATGTCCATTTAAAACAGAGATGAGGATGAATTTCTTTCGCCAGAGGGTAATGAATCTGTGGAATTCATTGTTGCTAATAGTTATGGAGGCCAAGTTGTTGAGTATATTTGAAGCGGAGGTTGATAGGTTCTTGATTAGTCATAGTGTCAAAGGTTATGGTGAGAAGGCAGGCGAATAGGGTTGAGAGAGAGAATAAATCAGCCATGATGGAATGGCCAAACAGACTCGATGGGTCAAGTGGCCTAATTCTGCTCCTGTGTCTTATAGTAATTGTATAATTTCAATTAAATCGATTCAAGAGTTTATTTTGTTAAGCATTTGATCATATTAATTAAAGCTTTTATTTCCTTTCACTTTTGCCTCTTAAGAAATTTACACTCGTCGCCTTAATCTCCAGTTTACTGTTTGCTCCTAGACGGTCTGATTTTGTCCTGGTGAATTAGGTGTTGGGAATGTCAGGCTGCTTGATAACCACCTCAAAACCACTGGACAATAAATTCAAATGACTCGACCTTTTTGTGTTTTTAATTCTCTGTGCACTGAAATGGAAGAACTGAAAAATAGACAATTTGTGATCAGCTATTCCATGTATATACAGCTCGATATGGAATTGCATTGCTGGCTTCTGTGCTCATGATAAGTTGTCACCAGGTATCACAGTGATAATGCTGGTCAGCAAGCCACTGACAGGGGCATTCAGACTGAAGGATAGAACATATACATGAACTGGAAGCCCAGATCTTAATAGATGGTGATTTAATGTAGCAAACCTGACTTGAAATGCAGTTCAGATGTCAGCCTCTGAAGATGACCATAGGATTTTCTGCACTGAACCAGATGTTTCCATAATGTTCCAGCTAAAGATTTCTGCCTTTTTTTTTGGAGAGGTAGATAAATCCTCAAACACTTCATAAAAACAAGAGATTCTGTAGATGCTAAAAATCTTGAGCAACACACATAATGCTGCAGGAACTCAACAAGTCAGACAGCTTCCTCACATTCTTCTCTTGGGTGGCCACGTCTGACACCATAACCTCTGACCAGGTGTTGGAAAAGTGGGATTCCCACTTCTATGTCCATGCCACTAATTCTGGTGAGATTGGCAAGTTATCCAAAGCAACAGTTCCTATTAAAAATGAGTGCTTTATAAGTTCCTGCCAGTGCAGGAAATAATGCAGGTACAGCAAGACAGTACTTCCCAGGCAACTCTGAAGACTCCTAAAACCATCTGCAGTTACGGTTGGTCACCACACCAAAGGTTTGGTAATCAAACTGCTTGCTTGTTGCGGGTTAGGAAATTGGAGCAGCTCAGATGCACAGAGGTGTCATAGAGGACATTTCATGGGCCTTATAACTTCTGGTCAAAACTTACCACACTGAGCAAGAGTTCAGATTCCCTCATGATTCCAATCAGGCAGACGATTCCCAGGAGAATGAGAAAGACGCTGATGGACAATCCAGTCTGCGCAGCTGTAAAAAGGTGGGGGAGGGGGAGGGGGAACAAGCACAGGTATTCTTAATGTGTTGAAGATTTGTTGATTACCTCTTACAGAAATCTCACCATTTTAACAATTCATGATAATACATAGAGCAGGTTAACCACAGGTCTTTAACCTTTTGCATAGAATTATGGGATGAAACATTTATTGATTTGATGGATGATACAAGGGAATGATGTTTAGCAGAAAGCAGGAATGTAGGCCCTTTTACTCAACATGTCCACACTGACTGTATTGTCCAGTAAGCTGGTCTTATCTACACCGTTTGGAGCATAACCCTTTAACAGTGTTACTTACTTAGTCTTGTACATGTAGCAGAAAATATTCTATTTCTTCAGCATGCATTGTCAATCTCACCTTGAGGGATCCATGGACATGGACCTCAAGACTCCTCTGTTCCTCCACACTGTCTAGAATCCTGTCATTAACCCTGTATTCTTGATTCATGTTTGACCTTCTAAAGTGAATCACTTCACACTTTTCTGGATTGAACTCCATCTGCCACCTCTCAGCCCAGCTTTGCAGCCTATTAGTGTCCTGTCGTAAGCTATGACAGCCTTCTACACTATCCACAATACCACAAATTTTGTGTCATTATCAAACTTACTAACCCATTTCTCAACTTCCTCATCCACATCTTTAGAAAAGTGAGAAAGAGCAGTGTTCCCAAAACAAATCCCTGCAGAACACCACTAGTTACCAACCTCCAGGCAGAATATGCTCCATCTACCTTCTGTGGGCAAGCCAATTTTGAAACTATGCAGCCAATTTCCCTTGGATTCCATGCTTCTTAACTTTCAAAATGAACCTATCATGGGGAACCTTGTCAGAACCTTACTAAAATGCATGTACGGTACATCGACTTCTCTACCTTCATCGATTTGTTTTGTCACTTCCTTGAAGAATTCAGTCAGGCTCATAAGACACAACTTGCCCCTGTGAAAGCCATGCTGATTATCCCTAATCAAACTATGCTTCTCCAAATGCTAGTACATCCTGTCTCTATGAAACTCCAATAGTTTGCCCACCATAGATGTGACACTCAGTGATCTCTAATTCTCATGATGATCTCTGTTATCTTTCTTGGACAAAGGAATAACATTTGCCACCCTCCAATCTTCTGGTACTACTCCTGTGGCCAGTGAGGATGCAAAGATCATTGCCAAAGGCACAGCAGTCTCTTCCTTTGCTTCCCTGGTAATCTGGGTTTTATCTCATCCAGTACATCCTCTTTGTTAACATTGACACATTCCAGCATATTAGCCTGTTCTACACTGTCCTCACTGGTGAATGCTTAAGCAAAGTGTTGATTAAGGACCTCCCCTTACTCCATTGTTGAGCCACGTTTCCTCTTATCCATGATTGGACCTACTCTCACTCTACTCATCCTCCTGTTCTTCGCATACACATAGAACACCTTGGTGTTTTCCTTCTTGCTTGCAAAGGCCTTCTCATGTCCTCTCCTAGCTCTCCTAATTTCCTTGTTAAGTTCTTTCTAGACTCAAGAGTCCTGTCTGATCCTTGCTTCCTAAACCTTAAGCAAGCTTCTATCTTCTTCCCGACTAGATGTCCCTACTGTGATCAAATAGATATACCTTCTACCTGATGGCAGCAGTGAGTAAAGAGCATGACCTGGGTGGTAAGGATCTCCGATGATGGATGCTGCGTTTCATGTAGATGTGCTCAATGGTTGGGAGGGCTTTACCCATGGGGCACTGGGCCGAATCCACTACCTTTTGTAGGATTTACTGTTCAAAGGCATTGGTGTTTCCATATCAGGCTGTGATGCGGCCAGTCAACACACACTCCTCTACACATCTACAGAAACTTGGCAAAGTTTTAGATGTCATGCCGAATTGTATGTCCGTGCTGTCCCCAGGACAGGTCCTCTGAAATAGTAACACCCAGGAATTTAAAGTTGCTAACCCTCTTCACCTGTGATTCTCCAATGAGGACTGGTCATAGACCTCTGGTCTCCCTCTCCTGGAATCTATAATCAATCCCTTAGTCATGCTGACATTGAGTAAGGGGCTCTTATAATGACACCACTCAGCCAGATTTTCAGTCTCCTTCCTGTACCCTGATTCATCAGCACCTTTGACTTGGCCTATGACAGTGGTGTCATCAGCAACATGGTCTTCACAAAACATCAACACGAGGGCTTTGCATGAAAGCTAGGAGCCGTTTCTCCCTTTAGTATCTAACTGAGATGAAAGCTCAGTCCAGAAGGGTTTTGACCTTAAATGCTGACCTTTTCCCTCCACAGATGCTGCATGACCCACTGTTCCTCCAGCAGCTTGTCTTTTGCATTTGTTACTGCAACACTGTTGAGTTAACCTCCAGAATCTCAGAATACCTTCTCCATAAGACCTACAGCAATTCAGGAAGGGAGCTCCCCAAAACAGCCAAAAACAGAAATTAAGAAGGGACAAAACAAATTGCAGGCCTTTTGTTGTCATATCTGCAAGCCATGAATGAAAAGAACATGAATATCCCACTCACTACAGGGAGGGACACTGCTCTGTTCATTCGGGGTTGTTATATTTTAAATAAAAATAAGGTTGAGCTTTATCATTTTGAGATGTGTCTGCCAGCTGTAGCCTTCAGAGACAAAATTGGTGTCAGCCAAGGATCAGCACTATCAAGATACTATCCAATAAATATGACATCCCCTACCTCCCACTAGTTCAGAGGAGAACTATCAATCCAATTTTATGGCTCAGATAGGAGTAAACAACTTAAACTATACTAGCTCTCTCAACTCCTGCTCAAAATTCACAGGGACCACTGTCACAAAGAAAAATAACCAGCATAATCCTTGTGGGGCTGCCAGAGACTGATAATAGAAGTAGTACTTACCATGGAAACAGAGATAACAGAGAAGGAGGGAGGGCCCTCAGATAACACATTCAACCCTCTTTACTGCAATATTTAACCCTGTCAGGAAACCAAACTAGAAGAGTTGGACAAATCTATTTTACAGCTGGTGTATGCACTGCAGAGAGAACATCAGAATAGCTGGAGTGTATTATATTGCTCATGTATAGATTATAGTGTGTTAGATAAAAAGTATTGTGGCACAAATGTATTCAGAATAAAATGCATAGGATGGGAAGTGTTGTGTACAGTAAGTGTGATACAGAGAGGAAAATACAAGGCCCTTGAAGTTTGTTTCTAGTGGAAAACATACATCAGAATTAAGTTGCATTGAAGTCCATAAGACCATATGATATAGGAGCAAAATTAGGCCAATTGGCCCATCGAGACTACTCCACCATTTCATCATGGCTGATCCAATTTTCCTCTCAGCCCCAGTTTCCTGCCTTCCCCCCCCCCCCCAATCCCTACATGCCCTGACCCATCAAGAATCTGTCAACCTCTGCCTAAAATATAGCTGAAGTCTTGACCTCCACAGCTGCCTGTGGCGGCGAATTCCACAGATTCACCACCTTCTGGCTAAAGAAATTCCTCCTCATCGCCATTCAAAAAGGATGCCCCTCTGTTTTAAGGCTATAGAGAGAAATATACTTTAAGAATCCTAAAGGAAATTGCAGTGTCACAGTAGCATTACAAGTGCACAGATATAAATATATGAAGAAAAGTAAGAGAGAACAAAAAATAAGTTACCTCTACAGTCTAACAGGTGGGGCGGGGGGGGGGGGGGGTGGGTGCTGCAGCCATCGCTTCCCTAGCAATAGGTTGACTCATTATAAAGCCTCATGGTCAAGGTTAAGAATGACCTCATCTAAAACTCTTTGGACCAGCACAATTGTCTTAGTCTATTACTAAAAGTGCTCCTCTGTTCAGCTAAGGTAGTATGCAGAGGGTGAGAAACATTGTCCAGAATTGCCAGGATCTTCTGTAGGGTCCTTTGATCTACTACAGCCTCTTGTGTGTCCAGTTCGACTCCTATAACAGTGACAGCCTTTCTAATCAGTTTATTGAGTCTGTTGGCATCACCCGTGTTGATGCCATTGCCCCAGCACACCACTGCACAGAAGATTGTATCGACAACAACAGAATGGTAGAACATGTGAAGGAGAAGCCTGCAAACTCCAAGAGACCTCAGTCTCCTCAGGAAATAGAGGCGACTCTGGACCTTCTTGTACACAGCCTCTGTGTTAGTGCTCCACTCAACTCTGTCGTGCAGATGCACCCACGGGTACTCGTAGGTCCTCATCACATCCACACCCTCACCATCAATAGTAACAGGGAGCAGTGCAGGCTTAGTCCTAAAGTCTGTCGCCATCTCCTTGTCTTACTGATGTTGAGCTGCAGATGATTCAGCTTGCACCATTTGGCAAGGTCCTCCACCAGGGCCCTGTATTCATCCTCTCGTCCTCCCTTTATACACTCAACTATTGCTGAGTCATCAGAACATTTCTGTAGATGACATGACTCAGTGTTGAATATAAAATCTGTGATATACAGGGTAAACAGGAAGGGAGCCATTACAGTTCCCTGTGGGGCCCCAGTTCTGTTTATATCTATGTCTGACACACAGCTCTGAAGCCAAACAAACTGTTGGTCCTAGACCCTCCCACCATCATAAATATCCTCTCTGCATCCACTCTATCAAGGCCTTTCAGCATTTGATAAATTTCAATTAGGTCACCCCTCATTCTTCTGATTTATATAGTGAATACAGCCATCAAATGTTTTCATATCATAAGCCGTTCAATGCTGGAATCATTTTTGTGAACCTCCTTTGAACCCTTTCCAGTTTTAGAATGTTTGTTTCTAAGGGGCTCAAAACTGTTCACAACCCTTCAAGTGAGGCCACACCAGTGCTTTATAAAGTCAACATTACATCCTTGCTTTTATATTCTCGTCCTCTTGAAATGAAGGCTAACATTGCATTTGCCTTCCTCACCACAGACTCAACCTGCAAATTAACCTTTAGGGAATCCAACACAAGGACTCCCAAAACCCTTTGCACCTCAGTTTTTTGTATTCTCTCTCCATTTAGAAAACAGTCTACACTTTCATATCTACTACCAAAGTGCATGACACCGTATTCCATCTGCCACTTCTTTGCCCATTCTCCTAATTAGTCTAAGTCCTTTGCCAAATTGACATAATGCAGCCCATAGCTTAAATTTGTGCATCCACCTCTTTAAAATGATTGCAAAACCAATGACACTGGTTAGTTTGTAAGCATTTTCAGGAGTTCTTTACGCTGGTTGAATGTTGATGGTGCTGATTGAGGATGTGTCCATGGCTCTAACCATTGCTGAAATTAATTCACAGCTTGGCAAAGGCAATTTTCAAGGAATGGCAAACCAAACAGGAGTAGGAATCTGGTGGAGAGCAGTGATGTGTTAGGGCAGGGGTAAGGCCAACTCACAGCATTGGCATGTCTGTCTGAATGCCAGTTGAAATATCAGTTGGGGAGACCAGCTCCAAGCTTCAGCCAATCCTTTCTAGCCTGGGGTCTGATGAATGACATTTGAACTTCATTTAATTTTGGCAGAAGCCACCCCATGTCAGAGTGCTGCTGTCATAGTTTTACATTCTGTGATCAAAGAGGATTTGAGAATTTTGTATCACTCCGGTAACCATCAAATGACTAGCTTTAGTCAGGCATGCCCTGGGAAGGTGGCCTGGGCTCCAGCCAGCAGGAAACATGGCATCATAACTCAAGATCACAACATTTCTCCTCAGACCATTGCTACTTCACCTGCTCCTTCTCCATTACTCATAAACCAGTTGCCAGCCCAGGTTGCTGCTAATTACAGAAATCTGAGTAGTCAGTCTAAAACTGGGTCTACAGTCGCCCTACGTCCTTCATCAAGATTGGTTGCAGCCCCCTGTGTTAGAGGAAGGTTGTCTTCAATCAGCTTGACTTCATAAAAGTGACAAAGGACAATGACAATGGAAGACAAGCACTAAGTGTTTGTACAAGGGCAGTTAGTCATTGACAGCTATTCCGAGGATGTCCCTCACGATCAGAGACCAATAGTGGAGAACAGGACTGGTATGCGACTTTGAATGTTGTTGTATCCAAGCAACAGCTTTCCTCATCATTCTGAGTTACAGATTGCAGCTTTTTGTGGTGCCCAGTGAAGCCTCAGTGTGCTCCACCAGTCCTACTGGGATACACACTAACACGCTTCCTCAGAGCCATTGGTAGGGCACACACTGAGGCAAGTAGAATATCTTCAGTGTAACTGCATTGCTATCCCAACCACGTTCAAATTGGCATAGGTTTGAATGGAAGAGAGAGATAAATCATGGCTTGAAGAATGGTGAATGGGAAAACAATGTTGATTGACTGGGCATTGGCGCTGGTGAGGTAACAGAGCTATTCCATTGGTTTAGGCTCTAGTTCAGTTCGACTTGGTGTAGTGTCCTGGTTAAATGGGTAATGAAAGCTGATGTGAGGGCTTTAATCCTATAAAGGGTGCAGAAGAAGGGTTCAAGTGAAGGTATGATTATAAATTTAAAGGGGAAAATTGAGGCAATAGATTAAGCAGATTAATAATAGAAAGCTGAACAAGAACAAATTTGAATGATTGTGAAGTGTATCATTAAACAGCTGGTTGAAGGAAAAATAGTTAACAGCAAGTCATAAGAAAAACTATCAGCATCTACAGAGCCAATGATTTTGACCTAATTAAATATTCTATGTTTTTTGTCTTTTGGAAGCAGGAACAAAATGAAAAATGAGTTGTGGGGGGGGGGGTGAGAGTCTGGGGCAGGGGGTGGGTAGTGTTGATAATAAGTGATGACCAAGGGGCTGCGAAAGTGCTTTGTTCCAAAACAAATGGAAATAATACCAATGAGGGTGAAGATAAGAGGTAACAAATGATAAAAAATACAGCAGTTGGAGTGACTTACTGGCTTGTTAACAATTTCAGAGAGAGAGAGAAAATCAGGAAATAAGAAAAACATGTTAACTATTAACATAATCCAATTATTGGTACATTGGCTAAGCTAGAAAGGAAATTAGAATACAATAACCGGTTTCTCAGTGCACAATAACATCAAAAATCTCAAGTGTAAATTTCACTGACTTGTAACTACTTGAGTAACCTCAGGCTAACTTTGGAGGTTTGAGATGGTAATAAAGATGGACAAAGAGGCATTTAGAGTTGCTAGGAGTAACAGTAAAACTGAGACAAACTGAAAATTTTTGGAAACAGTAACAAACTAAAATTGACAGAGAAGATAATTAATAAGAAATTTTCAAAAAACTGAGGTTGTAAGGACATCTGTAGCTATACAAAAAAGACACCAGTAGCAAAATGAATTGCGAGTCCTGTAGTGACAAGAGTGGATAAATTATAACAACTGAATGAAACATTAAACAAGTATGTTGTATCAGTAGTCATTGCAAAATATATCAAAAATGTAACAAAGCAACATACACAAAAATGTTGGAGGAACTGGTGTGTTACTTTGTATTTCCAGCATCTGCAGACTTTGTATTTATAAATGTAACAATGCAGGGGAAGCCAAAGGTGTAGTGACAATAAGAGACAAATTCATTAACATAGAGAAAGAGAAAAAATGCTGGAGAAACTAAAGTAATTAAAACAGGACAGATCTTCCCGACCTGACAGCCTGAATCCCACGGATCTGAAAGGATAGACAGGAGAAAAAGCTGGTGCATAGTGTATTCTTCTAAAGTTCCCTGGATTTAGGAGCAGTCACAACAAATTGGATAACGGCAGATTTAACAAGTTTATTTTTAAAATGACCAAGAGAAAATAAGGAACAGTAGATCAATTAGCCTGCCATCTGTTTGACAACAATATGCTAAACCCATTGAGTAAAAATACAATAGGACTTACAAGATTATAATATCCACACAATATCTTTATTAAAGAAAAATAATTGATATATGATAGTTTTGTGAAGATACAGCTAGAGGAGAAAGTGGAACTAGTAGACATGGCATATCTGTACATCCAAAAGGCATCTGATAAAGCATCACAAAAAAGGTCAAAACTTAAATTGAGAGTTCATGCAATTAGGAGTAGTTTGCCAGAAAAGAGAAAGGTTTGTTCAAAGCATACTGCACTAATGAATGGTCATTTTTAGATTGTCAGACTGTTATTGTTGGGTGTCTCAGGAGTCAGCCTTGGGCCCTCAGCTAATCACAATTTATATTAATGACACACGAAATGTCAGAGGAAAGTATCGAAGTTTGTTAATGACAGGTTAACAAAGTTTGTTAATTGCAGCTTCAGGACTTGCTGAGTTACTCTTCCCATCTTGCCTGGCCCCAAATTAGAAATCCTAGGGTATTTGGCCAGCTTTTCCTCCACTTCTTACTACTGTCAGTGTAAACTGTGGGAAGTGTACTTATCCCTGGCACCCTCTTACATAAGAAATAGAAACAGCAATAGGCCATGCATCCCATCGAGTCTGTTCTGCCATATTAAACCACCGATGCCAATTTCCTGCACAATTCCAAGATCCCTTTATTCCTTTTATATTGAGAATCTATTGCTCCCCATTTTGAGTGAAGACAATAACAGGATTCTGAAGTTGAGAATTTTATAGATTTGCCACTCTCCTAGTGCAGAAGTTTCTCCTTACTTCCGTTTCATATAAACAAACTGAAAATGTGACCCTTGGTCCAGACTTAGCTGTTAGGGAAAACTTTCTCCCAGTATCCACTCTATTGTAAGTTTCAAAGAGATTTCCTCCTGCTCTTCTAAACTCTAGGGAATGCAGGCCTTGAATACTCAACTTCTCCTTGTACAGCAAACCTATACCGCTGAATGAAAGGTCTCAGCCGGAAACATCAATTGTTTACTCTTTTCCATAGATAGTCCCTGGCCTGCTGAGTTCCATCAGCATTTTGCATGTGTTGCCACACCCCTGGAACTAGTCTAGTAAATCTTCACTGCATTCTATGCTAAGCACATCCTTTCTTCAGTAAGGAGCATTAGATGATGGTCCATAAGACACAGGAGCAGAATTAGGCCATTTGGCTCACCAAGTGTGCTCTGCTATTCCATCATGGCTGAATTATCATCCCTCTAAACCCCAATCTCCTCCCCATTACCTCACTAATCAAGAACTCTCAACCTCTGCTTTAAATACATCCAACGACTTGTCCTCCACAACAATCTGAGGTAATGCCATAGTAAGTAGACCAAAAGGTACACAATATTCCAAGTCTAACCGAGGCCTTAAGCAAATGCAGAAACACTTCCTTTTTCCTAGATTCAAATCCTTTCATATTATAGATCAAAATATCAGATGTTTCTAAATGATTATTGACCCTGAGTGTTGGGTTTCTGTGGCTTGTGCGCAAACACACTTAGATCACTTTGAAAATCTACACTACCTAATCCCTTCCCCTTTACATTTATAAATACTATTCTCTTCTGTTTTGTACAGCAAAGGGAATTTTCATTTTATACTCCATCACCATGTTCTCACCCACTTACTTGGCTTGTCAATTTCCTCTTGAAACCTGCTAACGTTTTCCTTCCTGCTTGTAATTCTATATCCTTTAGTATCCTCATTAATTTGGAACTAGAACATTTGGTTCCCTTAGTACCCTGATTTCTCAGTGCCTGGCCCAGGAGAATCGACAAGCAGTAGCTTTGATATATGGCCTGAGAAAGGTTGTGAGCAGTAATCGGTCACATGGTCTGGAAAAGGCTGACTGTAGTGATCAAACACATGGCCGGGAGAGATAGTGAGCGGTAGCACTGACACACAGTCTGGCTGAGACTATAAGTAATGGCCTTCAGAAGGCTGTGTGCAAAGGTTTAGTTATTTGTGGTGTTTGGTACAAGTAGCATGTATAATATATAAACCACAGTTGTGTGTTTCTGCACCTCAGTTTGGTCTAAGAAATTATTCTATAGATTAGTATGGTATTTCACTGAAGAGAAGTTCTTCACCTAGCTAAGTCCACCGTTATCAGTATCATTACAAAGTACAATGGACGCACCTTCCATCATCTTTACTGTATCTGGGAATACTTCCCCAACTGATTCAGCATTAAAGTGTAAATACAAGTGAGCTGGAAGCAGTTTGTTTGATTTTCCCAAGTTACTTTCATTGACTGTAACTGTTTCAATGGTTTGGTGCTATGATGAATAGTTAAAAATCACATCAGTTCTGTGGTGTGATGGGCATTTTTACCAAATTATACAAAGGCTGCTAACATGGGTAGCAGGTATCTTTCAGATTGTGTCTGCAATGCTGCAATTTTATTTCATGTGCTAAATCCAAACATTTATAGCCAAACAAAATTTATACCCAAAAACTACACCAAACAACAAAATTCATCTCTGGAACTTTTCTGGCCAGACCCATTCCACTGTCACTTCATTATAACCATATGAAGAACTTAGATTACCAAGGCACTTGGTATAAAATGAAATGTTTTCCATTTCAGGTACTTTCAAAATCAAGTGCTGTACAGCAGCTGTGTAGCAAAATGCAGAGTATGGCTCCATTAGCCACACCGTACATTAGTCACAGAATATACTGCTCCCTCATCTCCAACTCCCCAAGAGATGTAATAAAATTCAATGCAAAAGAAAACTTTCTCAAACAAGTCATCACAACTTCAACCTTTGAATACACATCTTCATTGCATTCTGGTAATAATTTATCATTTCCAACAAATCCATGAAGATATCTTTTTGCATGAATCATACCTTTCATTTATACACTTTTTAAACACATAAATATGGAAAAATAATTTACCCTCATGTATCATCCTTACTCTTCCTACCAAGGTTTACTATCTTAACTTATCAGTTTTGTTTCTTACTTGACAAGACAATGACCATTTACAAATCTTTTGATATCTTCCTGTACTTATTCAGCTCCCTTCTACATTAGCAGCATTCCCCAATTTAGTATCTCCAAAAAAAATAGAAAATCTGCTTCCAATTTTCAGGTCCAAATCATTGATGAATGGAAGTGATCAGATCCTTGTAGGACACACAACCCACCATTAGGCAGTCTGACATTAAAAACACAAGACAGTCTGCAGATACTGGAGATCCAAAGCAACACACATACACACAAAATGTTGGAGGAACTCAGCAGGTCAGGGAGCATCTGCAGAAAAGAGTAAACAATTGATGTTTTGGGCTGAGACCCTTCATCAGAAACTCTGTTCTCTGTGTTTTGTTTTGTGCCAGTTAGCTCTATCTTGCTTCTTATACCCTACATTCTGATAATCATTATTTTATTATCCAGAAACATTATAAAAGGCTTTGGACATCTCTGCATATTATAGATGGAACTCACAGTTATAATGCAAGTTTTTGATATTGTAAGTATCCCAAATTAACTAGTAAGCTTATCTTCAAAAATGGGGAGGAGCAGCAACACCATGTGATAGGATGGGGAACAAAAGGGAGGGGCGAATTTGAGATCTGTGTATACTGATGCAAGAAGGCTCTGTGATCCATGATCTGAGTTCTACATTGCTCCAATTCAAATTTCTTGTACAGACATCACAGTCCTTATCCATCATTTTCAGGATTATATTCACTTTTCTGTTCCTTCACAACTGTCCTTTAAATCACACTTCTTTAATCAAACTTTTACTTGCCGTCCTGGTATTTCCAGCCTTGTATCAGTGTTGATTTTCTTTGCCCCATTTGGCAGTGTATAACCTTTCTGGGGTAGTGCTTGTGTTAAAACATTTCAAATATACAAGTCATTGATATGTCAAACTGTTAATACTAGAGGCAGAAGTTTTTCGTTCTAGCTAGATATGGGGTGCAGTTAAGTGATGGTTCAGTTAGAAAACTAGCAGTCAGTCAGTGTTCTGGATTATCAATCCAGAGGTAGGAGTTCGAATCCCACCACAGGAGCTAGCGATTTTAAATATAATGAGGCAAAATCTGAGTAAATATATACCTATATTAACTCAGATTTTATTGCACAAATCCATTTAACCCATTAATATATTTCAGCAAGGGAAATAATATTAAGGATAAGGTTTTCAGGGTACTTGCAGACATGATAAAATAGGCCAAAGTCAGTATGGTTTCCTTAAGAGGAAATCTTGCCAGACAAATCTGTCAAATTCTTTGAGGGAACAACAGTCAAGATAGACAAAAGGGACTCAGTGGATGTTGTTTACTTGGATTTTCAGAAAACCTTTGATAAGGTGTCACACATGAGGTTGTTTAACAAGAGCCCATGGTATTACAGGAAAGATACCAGCATGGATAGAAAATTGGCTGACTGCCAGGAGGCAAAGAGTGGGGATAAAGGGCGCCTGTTCTTATCGGTTGCTGGTGACTAGTGTTCCACAGGGGTCAATGTTGGGACTGCTTCCTTTCACATTATATGTCAATGATTTGGATGATTGAATTGATGGCATTGTGGTCAAATTTGCAGACGATACAAAGATAGGTGGAGGGGCAGGTAGTGTTGAGAAAGCAGTGAGTCTGCAGAAGGACAGAGTGATTGGGAGAATGAGCAAAGAAGTGTCAGATGGAATACGGTGTTGGAAAGAATATGGTCATGTATTTTGGTAGAAGGAGTAAAAGCATAGACTATTATCTAAATGGGGAGAAAATTCTGAAATCAGAGGTGCCGAGTGACTTGGGCATTCTCAGGCAGGGTTTCCTAAAAGTTAACTTGCAGGTTGAATTGGTGGGAAGGAAGGCACATACAATGTTAGCAATAATTTCAAGAGGACTGGAATATAGAGAAAGGATGTAATGTTGAGGCTTTATAAGGCATTGGGCATACCATACTTGGAGTATTGTGAGTAGTTTTGGTCTCCTTATCTAAGAAAGGATGTGCTGGCATTGGAAAGGGTCCAGAGGAGGCTCACTTGAATGATCCTGGGAGTGAAAGGGTTTAAGTTTGAGGAGTGTTTGATGTCTCTGGACCTATACTTGCTGGAGCTTAGAAGACTGAGGGAGAATCTCATTGAAAACTATCAAATATTGAAAGGCCAGGATAGTGTGGACATGGAAAGGATGTTTCCTATAACGGGGGAGTGCGAGGCCAGAGACCACAGCCTCAGAATACCAAGACGTCCTTTTAACACAGAGATCTTTAGCCAGAGGGTGGTGAATCTGTGGAATTCATTGCCACAGACAGCTATGGAGGCCGTCATTGGGTATATTTAAAGCAGAGACCTAGGTTCTTGATTAATAAGGGTGTCAAAGATCTGGGGAGAAAGTAGGAGAATGGGGCTGAGTGGTATAATAAATCAGCCATGATGGAATGGCAGAGCCGACTCTATGGGCCAAGTGGCTAATTCTGCTTCTGTGTCTTATCGTCTTATGATCTATGCTACTTTTTTTGTACCCTGGTCTAAATCTGATTCAGCCTGGACAATTTAGAATGGAGAACGCATGCCAGATTTGTCTGAAATTTCTATATTCTATATCCCATGAATAAATAAATGTAAACAATGTAACTTTCTAAAGACTATCTGTTCCTATCCAGTGTAATCCAATAAATGTTGTACTAGATCAAAGTCAATATTCATAGTGATTCATATCACAATGCACACTAGACCTTCAAATCAATTCTCATTTTAGGTATAATTTAGTTTCTATTGAAAATGAATAATTAAATAGATTAAATGATAAAGTTGTTGTGATCACATTATTTTAACAATATTCTGTAATATATAAAAGTCCTGTCAGAAAACTGTGCTACATTAGCAGGATATGTATTCAATAGGACTGAAGAAAGGTCTTTTTTCAGTATATCAGTTTCTCACCTGTCTGCATGCAAACTTACCCAGATCATGCATTTTAGCATATTGGTTTGATTCAATTGTGACATTGCGGATAACATAAAGCTTGTCATTGAAGCAGGTCCATAAGGTAACTGCAGCAACTGCAACTCCGAGGAACTAGTACAAAACACGACAGGGAAAGTAATCAGATGCAAAGGTGCAGTCTGAGCAAAACTGTTCATTACAAGACAGGAATGATGATAAAAAGTAAACATTTCATTGAATCTTTGTTTCACTCCACTCCTTCTCCCCATCAAATTTCTCTCCTACTAGTATACTAAGGACATATTTTGTTTCATGCAAGTGCCTTAAAATGCCCTTTTTATTTCTGATACCTCTTTAAGAAAGAAAAACCCTTGATCATATTTCAATGACACTTTTTTTATATACATTGAAATGCTTTACACATTTCCACAGTTCATGCATTCATTGCCATGGTAAAGGCATCCCATTCTTTCTAACAAAACAGGTGGAATTCTTCCTCTACTAACTAGATGACTGCTTTTTTAAAAATGAATCATACATTACCTATTTACCATTGAATAGACAACAAGAATTCTTATTGTCCTGAATATGTTGCTAAACCCAGGTAGACAAAGGAAACCTGAACTGAAATTTTAGTTTTCTTTGAAATAAACCTTTCCACTTGCTTTTGGCTCAAGACACCTTTTAGAAAATTAAGCTTTTGTAGTTCTCCCCTCTTTTCTTTAAAATATGATGTTGGATTAAACAGTTTTTTCCCCCAAAATGAATTTAATCAGTTATTATTTTCCATCCCAAGCATTTACTGATTCACTGATTCTAGCATGTTTGCAGGGACTAACTATAAACTATAGTTAGGTAGGTCTTTAATAACCTTTAGAATTACTAAAAAAAAACTCTAATATATAGTTGAACTCTTATAATTTGCAACCTGATTTTTCTGAAACACTGATCTTTCAGCATCAGGCTCACCTGATTCTGTTTCCCAAGCTACCTTAATCTTTCCGGAGCCCTCCTCCCATGTTCTTTTTAAAATCAGTGGAGCTGTGTTCGCACATGCCCTATAAACTGACCTGGACCCCATTCTCACACTTGCTTTAAGCCCATTGGGTCCTGATTTTCAAGGCTCCTTTAAATCCACCAGACCATATGACATTTAAGCTCACCAGGTTTTGTTTCCTATTCTGCCTTCAAACTTTTATTATGCTATAGTGTAGATTCTGTCAATTAAAACTGTGCTTGGATTATACATAAGAATAATATCCAATAGTTCAGAAAATCTGCCAGTTCAGCAAAGTTCCAAGCATGCCAGGCATATTGGACTATCAGAGTTCTATTGTGTCCGCTATGGTTTTTAGAAAAAATTCCAAGTATATTTAGAATTTAAAACACAGCCAGTTTTTGATTTGATATCTAGATCACTAAACTACTCCTTTATCTGCTGCCATAAATATTGGTGCTTTTTCCTCCAGATTTTTTTTCTTGCTACATTTTATGATAACTATTTGGTCTTCTTATAGAACCATAGAACACTACAGCTCTGAAAACAGGCCATTCGGCCCTTCTAGTCTTTGTCGAACTTTATTCCGCTAGTCCCATTGACCTGCACCCAGTCCATAACCCTCCAGACCTCACCCATCCATGTATCTATCCAATTTATTCTTAAAACTTAAGAACGAGCCTGCATTTACCACGTCAGATGACAGCTCATTCCACACTTCCACCACTCTTGGAGTGAAGAAGTTCCCCCTAATGTTCCCCTTTTCTCCCTAAAGCCATGTTCTCTCTCCTAATCTGAGTGGAAAAAGCCTACTCGCATTTACTCTCTATACCCCTCATAATTTTGTAAACATCTATCAAATCCCCCCTCATTCTTTGACGCTCCAAGGAATAAAGTCCTAACCTGTTCAATCTTTCCCTGTTACTCAACTCCTGAAGACCCGGCAACATCCTAGTAAATCTAGTTTCACTTTATCATCAACAAATCAGCTACAAGTCTGACTCTGGTTTAAATGTGAACTACTCCCGAAGGTAACTTGGGCCAAGAAATTATGGCAAATAAAACTGTAATCTTTGTTACCCAACGAGAATCAGAAAGTTAAATGGTACAATCTTATGCCACTGTGTCCATGTTGTCCATCAAGTACCTATCTCCACTGGTCCCAATTAAAGAAAGATTAGTTTTATCCATCTCCCGTACACTGAAACATGTGTTATTTGGGTCTGAGGATTATCGGGGTAGCCCACAAGTATTGCCATGCTTCTGGCACTAACATACCATGCCTGTAACTTTCTAACCCTAACCTGTACATCTTTGGAGTGTGGGAGGAATCCTGAGCACCCAGAGGAAATTGATGTGGTTACAGGAAGAATGTGCAAAGCCCTCGCAAACAGCGGCAGGAATTAAACCACAGTTGCTGGTGCTGTAAGGCACTGCACTAAACACTACACTTCTGTACCACTTGGCCCGTAGCCTCCTATACTTTGGCAGTTCAAGTGCTTGTCGAGGTGCTGCTTAGATGTTGCTACAGCCTCTGCTTTGGGCAGTGTGTTCCAGAATCCAACCACACGATGAATGAAAGCAATTCTTAAGAAGCAGTCCTAGTGGGAAAGGTGGGATTTTGGTGCAATGTGTGCACACGTGTGTGGACTTAGATGCAAAAATACAACACTCATCCTGCTTTTGTGGGAATTTTGAGATATTGTTGGCAAGGATTGGGCTGTTTATTCCATTTCCATTTTCACGACATTGAAATACAAGCTAAGTGGACAGAATAGTAATGGAATTTGTCTTATAACAAAGAAATTTGTAAGCTGGGCTTTTGTTCCAAGTTGGTTAACAGCTACTGAAAGGGACCTTTTCAAAAAGTATAATTCTGCAGGTTGGGCAGCAAGAACTTCCATTTCCAATAAACAGAGAGCAAGCAACAATGAATAAGCACAGATAGTGGTTTTAATTAACTATTGACAATTCTGGACGCAATATTAAAATATTTCAATTCTACTCTTATTAGGCATGGGGCCAGGAACATATAGCAATTTGATACTAAACTGAAGGTCTATTGGAGAGACCAAGATAGATTTTGTCCATACTGTTGATTACTCCTATCTACACGAATCCTATCTTTTTATGTCTTGCTCATTAAATGCCTATTTGTCTGTCCAAGTAGCTATTAAATCTTGTGATTGTATCAGATTCCAGCATCTCTTCTGGCAGTTTTTTCCAGATATGAACCAGTCCTTCTTCTTACCTTTCCCCCTTGTTTTTGATATCCTGATCATGAGGAAAAGATGAGCTTGATATACCTTATCTGTACTTCTAAGAGTCTTATCCATCTGGACATACTTCCAGTCTTTGTTCCAAGGAAAGCAAGCCCAGCCTGTCCAATTTTTTCCCACATCTTAAATCCTCCAATTCAGGCAACATCCTGATGAATCTCCTCTGAAGTCCCTCCATTATAATCACATCCTTCCTATAGTGCAGAGACCAGAACTATACACAATACTCCAAGAACAGCCAAAGGAATGTTTAGTTAAATTGCAAAGTAACAAATTAACATATATGTATTATGCTCCTATCTATGAAACCAACCATGCCATTTGCCTTCTTCACCATCCTATCAACCTGCATTGTGACTTTCAGGGAATAATAGACTTGGTTGCCTTGGCCGCACACATCATCAACTTGACTCTGAGACTCGAAATTGTATTAGACATCAAAGAAAGCAATCTAACAAAGGAAGTACTTAAATGTGGAGATGAGATTGAGTGGTTTGGTCAGTATAATGTAAGTATGTGGCATGTGTTCAGCAATCTAAACCAAACAAGATAAAAAAACAGTGAGAGAGATGACAGAATGACAAGTTCTGTTACAAACAAAAATAAAGCTACCAAATTTGTAGAATTCAGTTGGAATTGAGTTTGAGAGAACACTGTGAGTCCAGGATGAAGATGAGGTGTTGTTCTCAAGCTTGGGGTGGGTTCTTCATAGCAGTGCAGAATGCTATAAATAGTCTGGTCAAAGAGGAACTAAGCTGGTGAATTAAAATAACAGTCATTCCTGTCAACTGAAGGCAGATTTTTTTTTCTAAAGACTAGGTGGGTTGCAATGGAGTAGAAGCTTTAATCTTCTTCCTGGCAGTGTGTTGCCCAAAAATTAAAAGTAACCCTTCTTTCAGGTGAGTTCATAAATGGGGGACAGTCTAATATTACAGTCATGTCCCCCTTCAGTTTAACGACGAGTAGGCACGAGGAAGTGATCGCCACCCACCCAGGTCAAACAGCCCTGACCCTTGAACTCACAAACTCCCACCGATAACACCCCAAGGGGAGGGGATGATGTGGGGAGGTCGAAGGTCTTAAAAAACGTTAAGAGTCTGAACCTTGCGAACAGACTTAACCCAACTTTTAAAAGCGTTTCAAAAACCGAGGCAAATGCATATACACATCACTTAGTGTCCGTTTACTATTCCAGGACTTGCAGCATTCGCTAAGGAAATTGTTTGCACGTAAAAATAAACTAAATGTTAGTTTAGTTTTTAAATTAAACATTATTTAAGTAAAATACCGAACTTCAGTATTCGTTGCTTTAGTCTCCCGCAGAAGGTTTTAAAAACATAAGCCAACATAGCACGAGTGCCCTACTTCAGAATTAACCGGTTAGTATTAACACTGCCATTAATGATTTTGACATTTACCATAACGATGAAGCTGATGCCCAGCAGCTGGTAAGTTGTGGTTCTGATCAGACACCTGATCCCCATGTTTGTAACTATGTTCACTTTTCAAGCTACAAAAAGGCACGGGCTGCCCTTCGGCATTGTCAGACCGCGACAATTCAACCTGATATGGATCAGCTCGCTTCTCGCGCTCGCCACGGCTTTGCGTCTCTGCTTTTGGGCGCGACTTTTCTGTCGATAGTCAGCTGAGAGCAACTATAAATGTAATTACGAATATTTATCTGCTTAACCATCTGTTGAAAGCTCTTGACGCGGTAATCCCCATAAATGGGATCATCAAAGCATTCGTAAAATGTGGTCCTCAAATTGGCAAATTTTATAATCTCGTCAGATGTACGATGAACTACGGAAAAACACTGTTTTGGCACAAGGGAGTTGACGCTGTTCTTGCACAAAGAAGTGGGAAGTAGCTTGCAGTTGCATCAAATAATTTTGGGCTTCAATGAACACAAAGGCAGGACACATATAGAAACACGTCAGACACAGTGTAAGAAAAGGTTGGGTGTGCTGCTTTGTGCTTTAGACCATAAGATAGAGGAGCAGAATTGGGCCATTTGGCCCATCGAGTCTGCTCCACTATTTCATCGTGACTGATTCATTTTCCCTCTCAGTCCCAATCTCCTGCCTTCTCCCCATATCCGTTCATGCCCTATCAACCTCTGCCTCAAATGTACCCAATGACTTGGCCTCAACAGCCACCTGTTCCACAGATTCACCACTCTCTGGCTAAAGAAACTCCTCCCCATCTCCATTATAAAAGACCACCCCTCTATTCTGAGGCTGTGTTCTCTGGTCTAGACTCCCCCTCCATCTCTCCACATCACTTTACTGAGGTCTTTCAACATACATTAAGTTTCAATAAGGTCACCCCTAATTTTTTTCTGAGTTCCAGTGTGTAGAGGCCCAGAACCATTAAACATTCCTCATATGACAAACCCTTCAATCCCAAAATCATTTTCATGAACCTCCTATGAACCCTTTCCAATGTCAGCGCATCCTTTCTTAGATTATGGGTCCAAAATTGCTCAGAGCACTCAAATGAGGTCTCACCAGTGTTTTATAAAGCCTCAACATTACATCCTTGCTTTTATATGCTAGTCCTTTTGAAATGAATGTTAACGCTGTAATTGCCTTCCTCACCACCAACTCAATTTGTAAATCAACCTTTAGGGAATCCTGCACGAAGACTCCCAGGTCTCTTTGCACCTCAGATATTTGAAAGTGTAAAGAGCTGGAAACAGCTAGCAGGAATGGTAGTTCTGTGTTTAAACAAAACACTCCTGTAGGGGATTTAAAGCAGGGAGAAGGTGGAGCAAAGTCAAGATAGCACTAAACAGCGACTCCTTTGCTTGCATCTTTGGAAACAGCTCTATTTCTATCTTTGAAATCTCCTCTTTCCCTTTTCAAGGCTCTTTTGAAGACCCTGACATGGAGTTACACTCTGACATCGGTTCTTTGCGGGAATAAGACCCGCTCTCAGGACCTCACGACCGGCTGTTATTTGATATCCCGCCATTTAATTGCAGTCCAAAAGCTTGCCAACATCCATGTGTGACCTGGAAGACTATCGCACATTCAGGGTGCTGGACTTTTGTGGCTCTGGAGATGGGCTGATTCAAGGCCGGTGCCCCTGACTGAGGTGTCGTGGGAGAACTTGGAACATCAGGAGCAGCAGGTTAGCTGCCGTGGGCTGTGGTTCCAGAAACCTGAGCCCTGGGGCCGACTCTCTGGGTGCAGACATTGACTGAGACATTGCAGGAGAACACGGAACATCGGGAGCAGCGAGTTAGCTGCCGTGGGCTGTGTGTTCAGAAACTTGAGCCCTGGGGCCGACTCGCTGGGTGCAGAGCTCAGAAAAAGCGATACAACAGACTTTTAACATCATAAGTCAGTGAGTTGTTTGTCATGCCTCCTCTTTCGCTGTGAAATGAGGCCACCTCTTTTTCCCTTATTAGGGAGAGAGAGAGCCTGTGGTACATCGAATTACAGGGTGAACGAGTAGTCTTCGGGGTACTGCAGGCCTGTGTCTTTATTGATGCTTTGCTGCACATTTGAGTGCTCGGTGGAGGGTGCTGATGATTTTTTGCTGGTGGGGGTCGTTGCCATGCTGCTGCTTGTGCGTGTGAGGGGCGAGCTGGGGGGGGCTTTGGGGTTCTAACATGCAACTGTTATTCATACTTCGGGGCACTCCTTTGTTTGCATGGATGTTTGCAAGGAAAAAGAATTTCAGGATGTATATTGTATACATTTCCCTGACATTAAATGTACCTATTGAACCTACTGTTATTTGAGATAATTGATTTGTTACAGGCTTTAGAAGCAACTGTCTCAAATCCAGCTCCTGCCTGTGACAGGTTGAGAGTTTCAAGTCCTTATGTGTAAATATCAGCACTCGATCCCAGATCAGCCATATCAGGGTTATGATCCAAGAAAGCAAGCCGATACCTCTACTTCCCCTGAAGGCAAAGGAAGTTCAGTATGTTCCTGATGACTCATACCAGCGATTACAGCTGCACTAGGAAGCACTAGGACGGATATAGCAACTGCTCTGCCCAACACCACCATAAAATTGCAGAGAGTCCTTCATACAGCCCAGACCGTCACACAAATCACCTTCACCTCCGTAGACTCTGCCCACTCTTCCTGCTGCCTTCGGAAAGCAGCGAACATAATGAGGAACCCCTCCCTTCCACTGTCCTATTATTCTCAGTTCTTCCCTTTCCCATCAGGGAGCAGATGCAAAATCTTGACAGCAGGCATCACCAGACTCAAGGACAGCTTCTATCACACGGTTAATCAAACTCTTGAATAGAACTGAAGGATGTTGAAGGATGACTCTTGATCTCTCCAGCTACCGTACCTCATCAGGGCAAATACACTTTATTTATCTATCAATACTGGGGTTTTTTTGTAATTGTAACACTATATTCTGCTATCTGTTTTCCTTTTTAATATTTCTCTGTACTTACAGTCCCTATAAAAAGTATTCATTCTTCTTGGCAGTTTTCATGTTTTATTGTTTTACAACACTGAATCACAGTGGATTTAATTTGGCTTTTTTGTCACCGATCAACAGAAAAAAGAGGTCTGTTTTTGGAGACCTGTGTGCAGTCAAGGTTTTTTAACTGACTGTTGTAAAATACACTTGTATCTGGAAGGTCCATCTGCTGGTGAGTCAGTATCCTGGCAAAACCTACACCATGAAGAGAAAAGAATACTCTAAGCAACTCCATGAACAAGTTATTGAAAAGTGCAAGTCAGGAGATGGATGCAAGAAAGTTTCCAAGTCACTAAATATTCTGTGGAGTATAGTTGTCAATAATCAAGAATGGAAAGAATCTGGCACAGCTGTAAATCTGCCTAAAGCAGGGGGTCCTCAAAAACTGAGTGACCACCAAGAGACCCATGACAACTCTGGAGGAGTTACAAGCTTCAGTGGCTGAGAAGGGAGAGACTGTGCATACAATAGCTGTTGCCCGGGTAATTCACCAGTCACAGCTTCATGGGAGAGTGGCATAGAGAAAGCCACTGTTGGGAAGAAACTCAAGTGAAATCTTAGCTAAGGTTTGCTAGAATGTGTGTGGGAGACTATGAAATCAGCTGGAAGAAAGTTCTATGGAAATGAAACCAAAATTCAGCTTTTTGGCCATCAGACTAAATGCTGTGTTTGGTGTAAGCTAAACACCACACATCATCAAAAACACACCGTCCCAACTGTGAAGCATGGTGAAAGCTGTGTCGTGCTGTGGGGATGCTTCACTGCAGCAGGCCCTGGAAGGCCTGTGAAGGCAATGGGTAAAATGAATGCAGCAAAATACAGGGAAATCCTGGAGGAAAACCTGATGCTGTCTGCAAGAGAACTGCAACTTGGGAAAGATTTTTTCCCCAGCAAGGCAATGACCCCAAGCATAAAGCCATGGCTACATGAAAATGGCTTAAAAACAGCAAAGTTAATGTCCTAGAATGACCAAGTCTGAGTCAGACCTCAATCCAATTGAGAATGCTGGCTCTACTTGAAAAGGGCTGTTCACTTACAACCCTTATGCAATCTGACAGAGGTTGAGCAATTTTGTAAAGAAGAATGAGGAAAAAATTGCAGTGTCCGGACATACAAAGCTGATAGCGACATATCCACACAGACTCACGGTTGTAATTGCTGGCAATGATGCATCTACTAAATACAGAGTTGAAGGGGGTGAACACTTATGCAATCAATTATTTTGTGTTGTATATTCGTAATTAATTTAGATCATTTGTAAAGATCTGCTTTCACATTGACACAAAACAGAATTTTTCTGTTGACCAGTGTCAAAAAACCAAAATAAATCCTCTGTGATTCAATGTTGTAAAACAATTAAATGTGAAAACTTTCAAAGTGGTGAATACTTTTTATAGGCACTGTAAGTATGGGTTGATCTATCTGGATGACATGCCATTAAAAGGTTTTCACTGTATTTTCAAATTATTTATTTATTAAGATACAGTATGGAGTAGGTCCTTCTAGCCCTTTGAGCTGCGTTGCCCAGCAACCCCCAATTTAACCCTAGCCTAATCGCAGGACACTTCACAATGACAAATTAACCTACCAACCTTTGGACTGTGGGAGGAAATGGAGCATTCTGAGGAAACGCATACATTTCATGGGAAGGATGTAGAAACTTCTTATAGACAGCGTTGGAATTGAACTTCAAACTCTGATGCCTTGAGCTGTATTAGAGTTGCGCTAACCACTATGCTACTGTGTGCCCTCATTGCACCTTCAGTGGCCTGTTGGGGGTCATGAGAAATTATTTGGCGACCAGCTGTTTGAAATGTAATTATGCTGGGTATATGGGAACTGTCAGCTTTATGAAGTATACCTATGTTGACACACGTAATTTGCAATATAAAATTGCAAATATAAATGCCTTTGGAGAATAAAATCGATGATTTCAGAGCTAGGGTGCTGAATCAGAGGGACATTAGGACCACATGTGTCCTTCGTTTCACGGAATCCTGGTTAACCCCTTCTGTACTGGATGCAGCAATTCAGATCGATGGGTTTACTATACACTGCCAGGACAGATCTGTAGAGTCTCTCAAAAGCAGAGGTGGAGGAGTATGCCTCATGATCAGCTCTTCTTGGTGCACAAATATATCAGTGCTGCCCCAATTCTGCTCACCAGAACTGGAATAACCAGCGGTAAAGCGCCGTCCATTTTACGTGCCACAGGAGATCTCTGGGGTCATTTTGGTAGCAGTTTACATTCCACCTCAGGCCAATGTTAATTCAGGCTTTAGACAATCTGAGCAATGGGATCAACATGGCCAAAACAACGCACCCTAGTGCCTTCACCATCGTTATGGGAGATTTTAACTAGGCTAGTCTGAAAAAATAACTAAACAACTACCAGCAACAGATCACTTGCAATACCAGAGGAAACAACACAATGTTACATCACCATCAAGAAAGCCTACCGTGCTATTCCACACCCTCACTTCAGGAAGTCTGATCACCTGGCTGTACTTCTACTCCCTGAGTATAGGCAGAGACTGAAGACTGTAGCACCAGCAGTGAGGACCAAGAAGGTTTGGATAAGGAAAGCACAGGAGTGCCTACAGGACTGCTTTGAATCGGTGGACTGGACTGTATTCAGGGATTCCTCTTTGAATGTGGATGAATATGCTGCAGTTGTTACAGACTTCATTAATGAGTGTGTGCCCACAAAGACTTACTGTACATTCCCAAACCAGGATGAACCAGGAGGTATGTTGCCTGCTGAAGGCTAGATCTGTGGCATTGAAGTCTGGCGACCCAGGCCTGTACCAGAAAGCCAGGTATGATTTGCAGAGGGCTATTTCAAGGGCGAAGAGACAATTTCGAATCAGGTTGGAAGCGACATCAGATGCACAGCAACTCTGGCAGGGTTTGCAAGACATTACTTCCTACAAATCGAAACCCAGTAGCAGGAATGGCAGCGATGCTTCACTACCAGATGAACTCAATGCCTTCTATGCACGCTTTGAAAGGGAGAACACAACTGCAGCTGTGAAGATCCCTGCTGCATCTGATGACCCTGTGATCTCAGTCTCAGAGGCTGATGTTAGGCTGTCTTTAAAGAGAGTGAACCCTTGCAAGACAGAAGGTCCCGATGGAGTACCAGATAAGGCTCTGAAAACCTGTGCCAACCAACTAGCAGGAGTATTCAAGGATATTTTCAACCTTCTACTGCTATGGAAGGAAGTTCCCACTTGCTTCAAGAATACCAGTGCCTAAGAAGAATAATGTGGGCTGCCTTAATGACTATCACCTGGTAGCACTCACATCGACAGAGATTAAATGCTTTGAGAGATTGGTCATGACTCCCGCCTCGGCAGGGACTAGGAACCACTGCAATTTGCCTATCTCCACAATAGGTCAATGGCAGACACAATCTCAATGGCTCTCCACATGGCTTTAAACCACCTGGACAATACAAACACTGTTTGCGATGCTGGTCAGCATTTAATGCCATCATTCCCACAATCCTGATTAAGAAGTTGCAGAACCTGGGCCTCTGTACCTCCCTCTCCAATTGGATCCTCGGCTTCCTAACCAGAAGACCACAATCTGTGCAAATTGGTGATAACATACCCTGCTTGATGAAGATCAACACTGGCATACCTCAGCAGTGTGTACTTACCCTACTGCTCTACTCTCTATATACACATGACCGTGTGACTAGGCATAGCTCAAATACCATCTATAAATTTGCTGATGATATAACCATTGTTGGTAGAATCTCAGATGGAGATGAGAGGGTGTACAGGAGCGAAATATACCGACTAGTGAAGTGGTGTCGCAGCAGCAACCTGGCACTCAACGAAAGAGCTGATTGTGGACTTCAGGAAGGGTAAGACAAAGGAACACATACCAATCCTCATAGAGGGATCAGAAGTGGAGAGAGTGAGAGCAGTTTCAAGTTCCTGGGTGTCAAGATCTCTGAGGATCTAACCTGGTCCCAACGTATCAATGTAGTTATAAAGAAGGCAAGACAGCAGCTATACTTTATTAGGAGTTTGAAGAGATTTGGCATATCAACAAATACACTCAAAAACTTCTATAGTTGTACCACAGAGAGCATTCTGACAGGCTGCATCACTGTCTGGTATGGAGGGGCTACTGCACAGGAGCAAAAGAAGCTGCAGAAGGTTGTAAATCTAGTCAGCTCCATCTTGGGCACTAGACTACAAAGTACCCAGGACATCTTCAGGGAGCGGTGTCTCAGAAAGGCAGGTCCATTATTAAGGACCTCCAGCACCTAGGGCATGCCCTTTTCTCACTATTACCATCAGGTAGGAGGTACAGAAACCTGAAGGCACACACTCAGTGATTTAGGAACAGCTTCTTCCTCTCTGCCATCCAATTCCTAAATGGACATTGAGGCTTTGGAAACTACCTCACTTTTTTCTTATTATACAGTATTAATGTTTTTGCACATTTTAAAATCTATTCAATATACATATACTGTAATTGATTTACTTGTTTATTTATTATTATTATTTTTATTTAATGTATTTTTTTCTCTGCTAGACTATGTATTGCACTGAACTGTTGCTGTTAAGTTAACAACACTTGCCGGTGATAATAAACCTGATTCTGATTCACACTTGAATGTCCCGCCAGCAGGTGGTGCTGTTTTCCTCTAATCTCACTATTGCTTTTCACTAAATGACAAGGCAGCTCTATTAAAATGCTGAATACTGGTTAGTAATTTTCCCTTCTAGCTACAAACGCAGTATTCTTTCATTCTGTTTTGTTTCTAATATTCTCCCAGATATAACATCAGGGAATCTGCAGATGCTGGAATTTCAAACAACACACACAAAATGCTGGTGGAGCACAGCAGGCCAGGCAGCATCTATAAGGAGAGGCACTGTCGGCGTTTCGGGCTGAGACCCTTTGTCAGGACTAACTGAAAGGAAAGATAGTAAGAGATTTGAAAGTAGTGGGGGGAGGGGGAAATGCAAAATGATAGGAGAAGACCACAGGGGGTGGGATGAAGCTAAGAGCTGGAAAGGTGATTGGCAAAAGTGAAACGGAGCTGGAGAAGGGAAAGGATCATGGGACGGGAGGCTTCGGGTGGAAAAAAGGTGGGGGGAAGCACCAGAGGGAGATGGAGAACAGGCAAACAACTACATATGTCAGGAATGGGGTAAGAAGGGTAGGAGGGGCATGAACGGAAGTTAGAGAAGTTAATGTTCATGCTATCAGGTTGGAGGCTACCCAGCCGGTATATAAGGTGTTGTTCCTCCAACCTGAGTTTGGATTCATTTGGACAGTAGAGGAGGCCATGGATAGACATATCAGAATGGGAATGGGATGTGGAATTAAAATGTGTGGCCACTGGGAGATCCTGCTTTCTCTGGTGGACCGAGCTTAGGTGTTCAGCGAAACGGTCTCCCAGTCTGCATCGGGTCTCACCAATATATAAAAGGCTGCACCCGGAGCACCAGACACAGTATACCACACCAGCCGACTCACAGGTGAAGTGTCACCTCACCTGGAAGGACTGTCTGGGGCCCTGAATGGTGGTAAGGGAGGAAGTGTAAAGGCAGGAGTAGCACTTGTTCTGCTTTCAAGGATAAGTGCCAGGAGGGAGATCGGTGGGAATGGATGGGGGGTGGGGGAACCAAGTGGACAAGGGAGTCACGTAGGGAGCGATCCCTGCAGAAAGCAGAAAGGGGGGGGGCGAGGGAAAGATGTGCTTGGTAATGGGATCCCATTGGAGGTGGTGGAAGGAAGTGTTCTCCCAGACATGCTGGCACTTTCCCTCCCTCAGTTGATCATTATTTACATGGGAACATTGAGAGTCAGGTGATCACAGTCACCATACTTCTAAAGTGAGGTCCTTCATGCACACTTCTCAAGTATAACCCTTGAGGACGGTCCACCTTCTCTACCTTGCCAGGAAAACGAAGGCCATCTGTAACACTCCCACTACACGTCACGCTGCATTGAATCAACAAGCTCTGAGAACTGAATTTAAGACTCTCAGGTCTCTTAAGTTATGCAACATATTGATTAACTACACCTCCTAGGAGCAATGAGACTCAAATTAATTAGATGAAATAATTAATCAAGTGGCAATTGAACCTTATAAGGAGTACTTAGCAAAGGCGCTCTCCCTACGTCCATTGTGGCTGACACCAATAACCTCATTAATCTGATAATAATGAAGATGATTATCCTCCTCATTGAATTTTGCATTCAGAAGTGATGGGGTTGTTTGCCCTGTGGAAATGAGTGTCATGTTGGGCACTCAGCCATTCCAGTGTCATTTCTCTTAAATACAATATATACTTATAACTACACTGATAAAGTTCAACTCAGATTCACAAAGAAATTATATTGTACATCTATATATTACCAAACACTGCGCCATCTAAGCAAACATGAGGAAATCTGCAGATGCTGGAAATTCAAGCAATATACACTAAATGCTGGTGGAACGCAGCAGGTCAGGCAGCATCTATAGGGAGAAGTACAGTCGACGTTTTGGGCTGAGACCCTTAGTCAGGACTAACTGAAAGAAAAGATAGTAAGAGATATGAAAGTGGGAGGGGAGGGGAAATCTGAAATGATAGGAGAAGACAGGAGGGAGAGGGGTAAAGCTAAGAGCTGGAAAGGTGATTGGCAAAAGGGATACAGAGCTGGAGAAGGGAAAGGATCATGGGATGGGAGGCCTAGGGAGAAAAAAATGGGGAGGGGAGCACCAGAGGGAGATGGAGAACAGGCAAAGAGTAATGGGCAGAGAGAGAAAAAAAGGAGAGACAGAAAAAGGGGGTGAATAAGTAAATAAATAAGGGTTGGGGTAAGAAGAGGAGGAGGGGCATTAACGGAAGTTAGAGAAGGCAATGTTCCTGCCATCAGGTTGGAGGCTACCCAGCCGGTATATAAGGTGTTGTTCCTCCAATCTGAGTGTGGCTTCATCTTGACTGTAGAGGAGGCCATGGATAGACATATCAGAATGGGAATGGGATGTGGAATTAAAATGTGTGGCCACTGGGAGATCCCGCTTTCTCTGGCGGACAGAGCGTAGGTGTTCAGCGAAACGGTCTCCCAGTCTGTGTTGGGTCTCACCAATATATAGAAGGCCACACCGGGAGCACCGGACGTAGTATACCACACCAGCCAACTCACAGGTGAAGTGTCGCCTCACCTGGAAGGACTGTCTGGGGCCCTGAATGGTGGTGAGGGAGGAAGTGTAAGGACAGATGTAGCACTTGTTCCGCTTGCAAGGATAAGTGCCAGGAGGGAGATTGGTGGGAAGGGATGGGGGGACGAGTGGTCAAGGGAGTCGCACAGGGAGCGATCCCTGCAGAAAGCAGAAGGGGGGGGGGGAGGGAAAGATGTACTTGGTAGTGGGATCCCGTTGTTATGGAGAATTATACGTTGGACCTGGAGGCTGGTGGGGTGGTAGGTGAGGACAAGGGGAACCCTATACTGAGTGGGGTGGCAGGAAGATGGGGTGAAAGCAGATGTGCGTGAAATGGGAGAGATGTGTTTGAGAGCAGAGTTGATGGTGGAAGAAGGGAAGCCCCTTTCTTTAAAAAAAGGAAGACATCTCCTTTGTCCTAGAATGAAAGGCCTCATCCTGAGAGCAGATGCAGCAGAGATGGAGGAATTGCGAGAAGGGGAGGCCTCCCTAGGCCTCCCGTCCCATGATCCTTTCCCTTCTCCAGCTGTGTATCCCTTTTGCCACTCACCTTTCCAGCTCTTAGCTTCATCCCTCCCCCTCCTGTCCTCTTCTATCATTTCAGATTTCCCCCTTCCCCTCCCACTTTCATATCTCTTACTATCTTTTCTTTCAGTTAGGCCTGACGAAGGGTCTCGGCCCGAAACATCAACTGTATTTCTTCCTATAGATGCTGCCTGGCCTGCTGCATTCCACCAGCTTTTTATGTGTATTGCCATCTAAGCAAATATACTGATGTAAATGGCTTAACAAAGATCAATATAATATTGGCTACTGTTCACTTCACGGTATCACTGCCACATTTCTATGGCTGTAAACAAGCCATTCATAGTTCATGAGAATTACATTACAGTGCCACCTACTGTTTATGCAAGGATTCCAAGGCTGCATGATATATGTATATGGAGATATATATATATCCATATGTAATCCATATATATTACCTAAATTCCCGTAGGGTTTTTACGAGAAGTGGGATTAGATAAGGATACAGTATAAATGGATGGGATTTCTTTGCACAATGGTTTTCACTCAGTTTGTGAGGTAACGATTCATGGTAGGCAACTATCATTAATATTTGTAAATATACTGGATCAAAACAAAATGTCTCCTAATTTGGGTGCATAACCGCTGAAGCTGACGGAATGAAAGTCTTTGGTTTGGACTTCAAGGCAAGCTATTTAAACAATTACAACATAGTTCCAACTTTGTGCAAGCCCACATCACAACATGGCAAGAAGTTCAGTGCAAATTGTTGCTGGTTTAAAATAAAGCGGATTATGATATTGTACGAATGAAATGCAGCATTCTGAATCAGTGTTTTAAATACCCACAGTCATTGGCCTTGGGCCAACAAAAAAAAGGGGTATGACAGTTTTTAATCGCAGTGAACTAATGTTACTTTGCTATTCATTTCTCGTCTATGGGCGAATAGTTAATGTCCATCTCTAGTTGGCCTTGAGAGGGCAGCAATGAGCTGCTTTCTGTCACAGCTGCATTTTTTTTAAAGTCGTGAAGGCACTAACTATCACAGTACCATTAGGTAAAATGTTCCTGGATTATGACCCAGTGACAATGAAGAAATGGCAATCTATTTCCAGGTCAGGGTGAAGAGCTTGCAGGTGGCGGTGCTTACCTCTACCTGTTGCCCATGACTTTCTTGGTAGGTGTTGAAAAAGCCTTGGCAAGTTATTGCTGTGAATCGTACACACTGGTCTGCTGACAGTGAATCTGATATGGAGCCAGGCATGCTTCTTTATCCTAGAATGCTGTTGGAGCTGAGACCTTCCAGTCAAATGGGGAATATTCCATCTCACTTTTGTTTTGTGCTTTGAAGATGTCAGAAAGATTTAGGGGGAAGGAGTTGAACGGATGGTTGATGGTTTCCCTGAACTTAAGGTGCTCTTGTAACTACAATATTTGGATCCACTTGAGTGCCAACTTGATATTCTAGACACCTTTGGGTCTAGTTGTAGGCACTCCTACAATATATTGGGGCTGAGGTGATTGACCTCCAACAGGTAGGGTTTTTCTTTGATGCCCATTGATTTAAATTTTATTCAGGATCTGTGGTGGAACAATAGAACAAATAATCTCTTGCTGTAAAAGTTCAAGCACTTCACCTTAGTATATTGGTTCTTTTAATGTTTGGAGCAAAGCTATAATGCAGAATGGAGCATTATGTGCTTGGCAAGTCAGCAAACAAGTTTTTCATTTGTGGCTATTGGTAACATTATTGAACAGATCAACACCATTGATCTGTTTCTGCCAATGATTGAGAGTAGCGTAATTGTGATTAGTTTGATTGGATTTGTTTGTTTGTTTTAGAACATACTGGGGAATTTGTAACATAGAATCCACCCTGGAACACCTTGGATAGAGTTGCAGCAGATAGTGGAGCACACATCACTACTTGCCCAGCAGTCAGGTCTCTCTAATCAGAGTTCTTAGACGCTTTGTGATAATATGTGGAATGAGTTGCATTGCTTATGTCTGGCTTCTGTCATGTTAGGACCTCAGGAAAAAGACTGAGATAACTCGGTAGTTACTATTGTATAGTTACAAACTCGTGCGGTGATCTGTCATAGTTGAAGTTGTTCATGAAATCTCCTCCTCATTTGCTCTTAGGGCAGTGTTATAATTGACTTTGATTCATTGAGTGAAAATAAGCTGTGTTCCCACTCTAAATCCATAAATAAAACCCTGGCTGAAAAGACAAATACGTGCATCTTGCAGAAACAGATCCACACATGATGCTGGCTATAGCTGAGTAACCTGTTTTACTAAGGATAATGAAAAATAGCCACTTTATTAAATTACTGAGGGCACCTGGATCCTATGTTCCAGAAACTGATGAATTATCTCCATGATAGAAGAGGCAATAGCACATCAGTCATGTTTGTTATTAATTTTCATTTCAAATGCTAGGAGATGATAACCATCTTCACAGTAAGGAGATGCAAATATAAGCCCTATCATTCAATTAATTGCTAAAAATAGAACCTGAATATATTTGGTGCTAATGAAGAGCCCATTCAAACTCTGTATAGAGTGGGAGGTGACTGAATTTTGATCAAAGGCAGCAGCATTTGCTCCAGCACACAATGACGGGAGCAACAAAAGAGAGAGGATATGAGAATCTAACAACAGCTGGCACACATAACTCTTGGGAATTAACAGCACAATGTACCTGTGCTGTGATAAATGGCAAAGCAAGAGAATGGACTGCCAAAGGTTAAGTGGACTGTAAGGAATGAAATGGGCTTTGAAAATGACACAAATCCGCAAGCATTAAAATTTCGGACTGATTTCTTTCTTATTGATCAACTCAAGCTCTCACTCCATCCAATGTTTTACACGACAATTAGAAATCAAGCCCCTCATTCAACCGATCTGATGGATGACTGATATGCAAGGATTGTTGGACCTATTGCTTAATCTTAACCAAATGATCTTCCATCTATTGAATGGCTGATAAACCAGCAATATTGTGACCGGTCATTGACTGACGTATTAATTTATCAATCAAAATTCAAGTGGCTACCTGCTCTCAAATGATTGATGCCCTTTCCTGGATATCACAATGCTAGGTCTTTCAAGCCAATTTGCAGATTTTTGGATCTTTTAACACTGGATTAGTTCCATCAGACATAGCCTGAGAGTGGATGAAATAACTAAATAGGCTTTGATAAATTTGGCATGAAGTGGATAGATTTTCTGAAAGTTATTTTGCCTAGCAGCTCAGCACATTGTTTGAGAAAGTTTAGTTTAAATTTTCCATTCATTCTAACTATGAAAGAATCAATTTGCAAACTTTCATAAGCAACAGTGTGATAATGGCCATGTTTTTAGTGATGCGAATTGAAGGATAAACATTGGCCAGCCTTCCACCCTTGTTCTTCTGTGAAGTAGTGATACACAATCTTTCCTAGAAGAATGGAAGGTAACACAGTTAATATCTGACACAAAAGGCCGTATGTATAATGCGGTAACACTTTCTCTGCACTACACTGTATGCTGGATTTTTGTGCTTGAGGCTTTGGAGTGGGATTTTAGCCTAGGGTAGCCACATTCAAGGGAGGGGTGCTGTCAACAGAGCCACAGTTGACTTTGTGCCTAGTTCTTGGCTCTAGTGACTTCATTTTCTGATATGTATTGATATTAAGGTTAGGGCCTGTGGATTGGCCTCTGAGTAAAATGCTGGGAAGGTTGCCAGAGCCCTTGCAGCAGATTATGTTAATTTAAGAGTAAAAATTAGGAAAATAATCTCAAAGGCACAAAATGTTGGCATGGAAACTTCAACAATCTGTATTACTGAACATCCCTACTGTGTCAATGGAACTATAATAGAAATGTAATTAAATAATTTATAGGTGCTAAATGCTGTGAAATTCTATTTCAACCACTACATGTCTTAAGAGCAAAAATAATTTAGTGTCAGTTAAAACATAAATCATATTTAGGAAATGATTACTTACCGAAAGTCTGATTCAAATTCTGTTATGTTTCAGATGAAAGAGCAATATCTATTGTTCTTCATTCTTTCAAGTTGCCTATGCATACACAGGACCTATCCTCCCATGAGACAGAGCTCCTTTTAAACAATTACAACAAAGAGCAGTTGATCTTGCCCTACACTTTTTAACATAGTCTTAGGGTGGGTCAGGCTTTAAATGCTATAAACAAAGTCACTAGGGAGATACCAGGCCTGGAAAGGGGGTCCCAGGGCTTTCAATCAGCTCTGAGTGGCAGTCAGTCTAGTATTTTGCCTTGAGTAATCATTGACATTGAAGGGGAATGGTAAACTGGAGACTTCAGGAGCCCATTGGGAGTCCAGCGTAGTGCATTTAATATACTTCATCGTGTAGACTTTATTACTTTAATCCTTATATGAGAAATAAAAATCTTTACATCTCCGTCTAAATGAGCAATGTGCAAATTATAGTAATTTATAATAAATATTATGTACAACAGGATAGTCAATATAACATAGAAATACAGTTGTGTCAGCATGATTTAATCAGTCTGATGGCCTGGTGGAAGAAGCTGTCCTGGAGCCTGTTGGTCCTGGCTTTTATGCTGCGGTACTGTTTCCCGGATGGTAGCAGCTGGAACAGTTTGTGGTTGGGGTGACTCTGGTCTCCAATGATCCTTTGGGCCCTTTTTACACACCTGTCCTTGTAAATGTCCTGAATACTGGGAATTTCACAACTACAGATGCGCTGGGCTGTCTGCACCACTCTCTGCAGAATCCTGTGATTGAGGGAAATACAGTTCCCATACCAGGCAGTGATGTAACCAGTCAGGATGCTCTCAATCATACCCCTATAGACAGTTCTTAGGATTTGGGGACCCATACCAAACTTCTTCAACCGTCTGAGGTGAAAGAGGTGCTGTTTGTGCCCTTTTTCACCACACAGCCAGTATGTACAGACCATGTGAGATCCTCGGTGAAGTGTATTCTGAGGAACTTAAAGCTGTTCACCCTCTCAACCCCAGATCCATTGATGTCAATGAGGGTTAGCCTGTCTCCATTCCTCCTGTAGTCCACAACCAGCTCCTTTGTTTTTGTGACATTGAGGGAGAGGTTGTTTTCTTGATACCACTGTGTCAGGGTGATGACTTCTTCTCTGTAGGCCGCCTCATTATTATTTGAGATGAGGCCAATCAGTGTAGTGTCTTCGGCAAATTTAATTAGCAGATTGGAGCTGTGGGTGGTGACACAGTCATGGGTATACAGAGAGTAAAGGAGGGGGCTTAGTACACAGCCCTGAGGGGCTCCTGTGTTGAGGGGCAGAGGTGAGGGAGCCCACTCTTAACACCTGCCAGCAATCTGACTGGAAGTTCAGGATCCAGCTACACAAGCCAGGGTGAAGGCCGAGGTTTCTGAGCTTCCTGTCGAGCCTGGAGGGAATTATGGTGTTGAATGCTGAACCGTAGTCCAAGAACAGCTTTCTCACATAAGCATCTCTCTTCTCCTGATGCGTGAGGATGGAATGTAGAGCAGTGGCTGTTGCATCACCTGTTGATCGGTTGTGTTGGTAGGCGAATTGTAGGGGGCCCAATGTGGGTGGTAGCATGCTGCAGATGTAATCCTTGACCAGTCTGTCAAAGCATTTACTTATTATTGAGGTGAGTGCGAAAGGACACCAGTCGTTCAGATGTGTTACCTTGATCTTTTTAGGTACTGGGACAATGCATCCTAAAGTTGCATTTTGGATCCACAGAAAGAGGATCCAAAATACTATTTTCAGCTGCCAATCCTTTGTATGTGATTCCATTTTTTACCACAGACATTAGATAGAATGCCGGTTAAAACCCAGGTTCAACTGCAGATGTATGAAAACCAACAATATCAAGATAAGCCATCTGCATAGAACTCTAATTTAGAGTGTTCATATAGGCCTACTCTACTCCAGCACAGTGTTATTGGCTCACAAACCACAAGAAAATCTGAAGGCGCTGGAAATCCAAGGCTACATGCACAAAATGCCAGTGGAACCCAACAGTCAGGCAGCGTTTATGGAACTGAATAAGCAGTCGACATTTCAGGTTGAGACCCTTCATCGGCCTCAGTTTATTCATTTCCATAGAGGCCGCCACACCATAGAACCATAGAAGACTACAGCACAGTACAGGCCCTTCAGCCCTCCATGTTGTGCTAACCCATATAATCCTTATGAAAAAAGTACTAAACCCACACTACCCCATAATCCTCCATTTTTCTTTCATCCATGTGCCTGTCCAGGAGGCTCTTAAATACCCCCAATGTTTTAGCCTCCACCACCATCCCTGGCAAGTCATTCCTGACTTCCTCTGGCATTTTGTGTGCGTTGCCCAGGTATTATTGGCTACTGCATCTTGTCTGCTTGAACACGCGCATGTTGAGAGAGCATCCCTCTGAAGTCGTACTGTTAGCAGATTCTCCACTTGTCTACTGAACATGCCATACTCTATATTCATTAAAAATGACATAGTTGATTTATTGGAAGAAGATGACAGATCAAACTCAGTAGCAACCTGATCACTCATGTCTGGTACGTAAACAATACATTTTTACAGCTTTACAGCACTGACCGGCCACACATGTAGATAGTCACTGCTTGTGCCAACAAATACAGTGTTTGCTGTGGGCCCATAAGCTCTGAGCTGTGTGAGCTCCAGGAAACAGGCATCTCCAACTGGAGGCAGTCTACCAACTGCCACCTGTTGGCAATATTGAGCCCACCACCCCAGGTATAGGGGTGGTCATCATTACTTAATGGACCAGCCACATAAGCGTTGCCTCTACAAAACAAGTCAGAGATTGTGTTCCATGGGGCACAAATCGGGATTTTGGTAAAATGCTCACTGCTTGCCTAAACTGCAGCAACATTTGTGGAGCTTTGGGACAAAGTAAGCTGTTTGATTTGTATCTGCCTCACCACAATGAGCTTTTCCTTCTTCCACCTCTGACATTCTGTGCCTGCAAGATGCAGTATCTACAGGATACTGATGGGTACTTAATATTTCAGTAATATTTGAGTAATATTGTAAACCTATTGTTTGATTAAGCATTCTTTGTTGATAATATAATTCATTCCGGGTTATATGTATGAAGTATGTGAGTGGCATACATCATTATCCCACCACAATGTATATAAGCACCTCACTAAGATGTGTTACCCTGGCTCCGTGTTTTCCTCTTGATTAGTTTTATGTTTTGGAGTTACAAAACATAACATATATCCTTTAACAACTTACTAAGGCTTCTCTTAAACACACTTACAAAGCACACGGCCTTTATAGCTGGGCCAATTTGTAAATACATTATTGTGGCCTTGTTGCTGGGTTAGAATCCTAGCCCATTCTTTCTAGAATCACTGCAGAGGATTGTTGCATCATGAGGACTGTAGCTGTCAGGAGTTCACCTCCATCTTTTCAATGTATGTTGGATTCTGGCCTTGTCAAAAATCCCTGAGTTCCACATCCTAACTAAAATGCTTTTCACATTCTACATTCTGCATTTGTGCACAGTGTAAAACTGAACATAAAACTAACTCTGTTCACAGAATCTTGTCTGATTTCTTCTCCTTATGTCTTTACCACACTGATGCAATATTTTCTCTATTAGAAGTCACATTACTTGACCTAGTTTTTCTGCTGCATGGTTTGAATGCTTAAGGCATGCTAATCTGGTACTGCAGGGAGCATTTGCACTGCATGAAACTCAAGACTTACAGTTCGTTGTGCATCTCACATACACAATGTGATTAACTCTGAATGTGCCTGGAATACGGTTCAGATAAGCGATCCCCTCACCACCAAACTGATTAGTAAAGGTTGCTTATGATGACCTACAAGAACACCGATTACATTGCAGAAGTTTTCTCCTGGAGAAATCAAAATCATTTAACTAACTTTATCAAAACAAACTTATAGCAATGAGCTCTGCCCTGCTGTGAGGCAGCATTGTTGAGAGGCATTTTGGATCAGTTGACTGATCGCTAACTGAGAAACACTGCACAAAGATTTACTTATGTAAGTTAGGTAGATTTACAAGGGGTTAAATTTCGACTGCCTCTAAGAACAAATGCAGAGATTACCATGAAGCAGCTCTGATAGTTTGCAATATAAGCAGCATGTTGTCTGTTGATTTTGTATGATTTCAGTTTCCAACCAAGACAAACTAGGCTGTTAATTGGCTGTAAGCACCAGCGGGAGGCAGATCTCATAAGAGCTCGGCTTCAGTTAAAGCCATCCTCAATCTTCTAAGGCCAAGAACATTGTGGGGGGAGCGGGTACTGATATTGCTCTGCAAGTAAACCTGATCAGAGAAACATAACCACATAACAATAAAGGAGAGCCCAGCATCTGAAGGGGTTTGACAGGAAGCCTTTGTGAATATTGTGCAGCATAAAAGAGATGTTCTGACTGTAAAAGATCACGAGGCTCTCCAGGTAGAAGCTCAGGGGAGATCGGAACAGATAAATACAGAGGTCAACAATAGGTATCATGTCTGAGGATATGACTCTGCTGTTATTAGAAGTCCCATGACTTGTGTAAGTGTTCAGGGTCAATTAATTCATCTCCAAATGCCACCTCCTGCCAATTGTAAAGTCTCAGTTCACCACATCAGCATCGCTGATCTGCCAACAATTTTTATATGAGTCCTAACATTTATATGCACCACCACATTCTTGGCATTGCTGCATGCAACACAGTCACATCTCACAAAGTCAAACTTGTACTACAGTGCCCAAATCGATTGCAGAATGTTCGCTAGAGTTGCTGCGGAGGGTTTAAACTAAGTTGGCAGGGGGGTGGGAGCCTGAGTGATAGGGCTAAGGATGGGGCAGCTGGTATACAAGTAGATGCAGTGTGTAGTGATTCTGTGAGGAAGGACAGGCAGGTGATAATGCAATCAGTGGGATGAGGTGAAGTGTAACATGGGGGTAGAATCTCAAAAAGAGTGATGAATACAGGACTGAAAGTGTTAAACTTGAATGCACGCAGTATGTGGAATAAGGTAGATGATCTTGTAGCACAGATAGAGGTTGGCAGGTATGATGTTGTGGGCATTGCTGAGTTGTGGCTGGAAGAAGATCATAGTTGGGAGCTTAACATCCAAGGACACACTTTGTACCAAAAGGACAGGCAGGTCGGCAGGTTGGGGGGGTGGGGGGGAAGAGTGGCTCTGTTGGTAAAACATTAAATCAAATCCTTAGAAAAAGGTGACATAGGATTGGAAAATGTAGAATCTTTATGAGTGGAGTTAAGAAACTGCAAGGGTAAAAAGACCCAGATGGGAGTTATGTACAGGTTCCCGAACAGTAGCCAGGATGCAGGATATAAATTTCAATGGGAAATAGAAAAGGCCCATAGTAAGGGCAATGTTATGATAGTTATGGGGATTTCAATATGTAGGCAGATTTGGAAAATTAGGTTGTGTCTGGATCCCAAAAGAGGAAATTTGCTGAATGTCCTTGAGATGACCTTACAGAGCAGCTTGTTGTTGAGCTCACTAGTGAAAAGGTAATTCTGGATTGGGCGTTGTGTAATGAACAAGATTTAATTAGGGAGCTTAAGGTAAAGGAACCCTTAGAAGGCAGTGATTATAGAGTCATAGAAAAGTACAGCAAAGTATTCCTTGGTGTCCACTATGCCCCCAATCTTGGTGCCATTCGCAAATTTGCTGGCCAGTTAGCCACATTATCAATTGAGGTCATTAATATAGATGACAAACAACAACAGACCCAACACTGATCCCTGTGACACTCCTCTAGTCACAGACCTCCAGTCAGAGGGGCAACCATCTATTACTAATCTCCGGCTTTTCCTACAAAGCCAATGTCTAATCCAGATTACTACCTCATCTTGAATGCCGAGCAACTGAACATACTTGATATACCTTGCACGCAGTAACTTGTCAAATGTCTTGCTGAAGTCTATGTAGACAGCATCCACTGCTTTACCTTCATCAGCTCTCCTGGTAACTTCATTGAAAAACTCTAAGAATGGTTACACATGAACTGCCATGCACAAAGCCATGCTGACTAACCCTAATCAGCTTCTGTCTGTCCAAATACTCATATATCCAGTCCCACAGAATACATTCCAATAACTTTCCAACTACTGATGTCAGATTCGCCAGCCTATCATTTCCTGGTTTATATTTAGACCCTTTCTTAAACAGTGCAACAACAATGGCTATCCTCCAATCCTCAGCTATCTCTCCTGTTGCTAAGGACAATTTGAATATCTCTGCTGGGGCATATTATAACAGAATTCACCCTGCTGTTTTAGAGGGAGAAGATAAAGTGGGATGTATCAGAATTATGGTGGAGTAAAGGGAATTACAGAGGCCTGAGAAAGGAGCTGGCCAAAGTTGATTGGAAGGGGACATTATCAGGGATGACAGACAGAGTAGCCATGACTGGAGTTTCTGGGGGCTATTTGGAGCCACAGGATAGATACTGTACATTTCAAAGGCGAAAAAGTATTCTAAAGGGAGGATGAAGCAACTATGGTTGGCAAGGGAAATCAAAGACAGCATAAAAGCAAAAGAGAGGGCATATTATAGAACAAAAAATAGTGGGAATTATTATAGAACAAAAAAACATATTGGGAAGCTTTTAAAAACCACAGAAGGAATTTTTAAAAAAACATAACGGGAGAAAAGATGAAATATGGTAAGCTAGTCAATAATGTCAAAAAGGATACCAGAAGCTTTTTCAGATACATAAAGAGTAAAAGAAAGGTGAGAGTAGATATTGGACTGTTGGAAAATGATGCCGGAGAGCTAGTAGTAGGGGAAAATTGGCAGATGAATTAATGTATTTTGTGTCAGTCTTCACTGTGGAAGGCATTAGCAATATGCCAGAAATTCAAGAGTGTCAGGGGCAGAAGTGAGTGTCTATTACTAAGGAGAAGGTACTTGGGAGGCTGAAAGGTCTGAAGGTAGATAATTCACCTGGATGAATTGAGTGGTATTTAGAAGGAAATGAAATAGATGGTGAAGAATGAGTTCCAGTCCTGTTGAGTGCAATGGGTGGAAAAACATACAGTTGCTGAGAAGTTTAACTGCTCCAACCAAACCAGTCAAAATGAGCTTTGCTGATATCGTGAATGTAATGCAGGAACACTTAGAACAAAAACCATTGGTAATTGCAGAACACTTTAGGTTTCATTAGTGGATTCAGAAGGAAGGGGAATCCATTTCAGCATACATGGCTGAATTGAAGAAATTGTCCGAGCATTGTCTGTTCGGTGACGGGCTTAATGTTGCACTTTCATATCAAGTAGATTGTGGAATCTTCCAAGAAATATTCAAAAACAGTTCCTAGCTGAAGCACGACTCACATTTAAAAGAGCAGTTGAAATTGCTGGAAGTAGAAATAACAGCCAGAGACAGAACTGAGTTACGATCAAGAATGGAAGAGAGCATGAACAACATTGCAACATCTAAACAGAAACCTGCCTGGCCAAACAAATTGTGTTACCATTGTGGCAGGGACTCACATACACCTGACCAAGGCAGGATTAAAGGTGAAACTTGCAGAAAATGCAACAAAGCAGGACACAGACAAAGAGCATGTCAGACAGGCAAAAATAAATGGACTGCCCAGGAAAGAGAAAAGGGTAAAAAAAAAAGTCAATTGGCAGTTTCAAAACAAACACTAACCTGCATGTTATTGAGGAAAAATCTGATAATGATGAGAGTGACATTTGGTAGCCCAAAGATTTACGATGAGAAAACTAACAGGAGACGACCAATATGGCTTAAATGGCAAGTTAATTGAAATGGAATTGGACACTGGCTTGGGTATTTCAGTAATTCCATAAAAAAGTTAGAACAACAGTGCGAAGATTCTAAACTGAAGCCTCAGCTATCCAACTGAGAACTTATACTGGAGAAAAGATAAATCCTGTGGGAATGACGTAACCTACGGGCCACAGTGGGCTTGTATTTGGTCAAAACAGGAGGACCAGCATGGTGGGGCCATGATTCACTTGGGACAACTGCAGCTTGTTTGGCATTCCGTCCAGTATTTACTGTACTTGTCAAACCCCCTGCAACAGAGTCAACTGAAAGCAAGTTAAGAAAGTACTGAGGATGCCACAGCAGTGGAAAACTCAAACATATTAAAGGTAAAATCATGTTAAATGAAAATGCCATACCGAAGTTTTGCAAAGCCCATCCAGTTCTTTATACTTTCTATGATAAAGTAACTAGTGAGCTCAATCGCATGGAAGCAGAAAGCCCATAACCTTTCCAAGGTTGAGTGAAGCCAATGGGTAATGCCAGTTGTCCCAGTAGCCAAGGATGGGTCTGTTAAGATCTGTGGTGATTTTAAGGTCACCATCAACCTAGTCCTGAAAGTAGATCACTACCTTCTACCTAGGATAAAGAATATGTTTGCAAACCTTTCTGGAGGGAAACACTTCAGCACAATAGAGCTGAGGTCTACCTACAGATAGAGACAGAAAAAGAATCCAATGAGTTTCGGACTATAAACATACACAAAGATTTTTGTAGCTATAATAGGCTTATTTTTGGAGTAGCATCTGAACCTGCACCCTGGCAGAAAGCTATGGACCAGGTGCTGCAAAGCTGCCCAGGTACTTGATGTCACCTGGATGGCATCATTGTTACTGGTGATGATGACGAGGAACATCTGCAAAATCTCAGGACAGTGTTAAGAAGATCAGAAGATCATGGACTCAGAGCACAATGCAACAAGTGTGAATTCTTTAAACCGAGCATCACTTCCTGTGGTCACACCATTGACTCACAAGATTTACACAAGTGTGCTGTGAAAATTGAAGCAGTGGTGGATGCCTTGAGGCCAGAGAGTATGTCACATTTGTGGTCCTTTTAGAATTTGTCAGTTACTATAACATGCCAAACCTGGCTACAGTGGTCCACCCTTGAACTCTTTGCAACAAATCAGGAAGAAATGGTGATGGACAAAGCAGTGTGAGCTGGCATTCCAAAAGAGAAAGGAGATGGTGACATCATTATATTATGATCCACATCATTCAGTGAAGCTTGCCTCTGATATTTTGCCTTATAGTTTACAATGAGTGTAGTCATGTCTCATGTTATGAGTGATGGAAGTGAATGCCCCATACCCTTTGCATTATCTTCCCTTGCTGCTGCAGAGAAAAAAGATTACACAGATTGACAGAGGGGCCTTGAGTCTGATTTGAGGTGTAAAACGTTTCAACCAATACTTGTATGGGAGTGAGATCATCAGCCACTGGTGTCCATTTTCACTCCACAGAGGATGTTCCACCACCAGCAGCAGCATGATTGCAAAGATGGGCTCTGTCTCTTGGAGAGCACAGTGACAAGACTGAATTCAAGAGGACAACTCATCACGGAAATGCTGATGGATTGTCCCATTTATCCTTGAAAAAGGAAATACTTGAAAAATAAACAAAAGACGACACCTTTCTTGACATAATATAACCATATAACAATTACAGCATGGAAACAGGCCATCTTGGCCCTCCTAGTCCGTGCCGACGCTTACATTAACCTAATCCCACTGGCCCGCAGTCAGCCCATAACCCTCCATTCCTTTCCTGTCCATATACCTATCCAATTTTACTTTAAATGACAATACCGAACCTGCCTCTACCACTTCTACCGGAAGCTCATTCCACACAGCTACCACTCTCTGAGTAAAGAAATTCCCCCTCGTGTTACCCTTAAACTTTTGCCCCCTAACTCTCAAATCATGTCCTCTTGTTTGAATCTCCCCTACTCTCAATGGAAAAAGCCTATCCATGTCAACTCGATCTGTCCCCCTCATAATTTTAAATACCTCTGTCAGGTCCCCCCTCAACCTTCTATGGTCCAAAGAATAAAGACCTAACATGTTCAACCTTTCCCTGTAACTTAGGTACTGAAACCCAGGTAATACTCTAGTAAATCTTCTCTGTACTCTCTCTATTTTGTTGATATCTTTCCTATAGTTCGGTGACCAGAACTGTACACAATACTCCAAATTCGGCCTTACCAATGCCTTATACAATTTTAACGTTACATCTCAACTCCTATACTCAATGCTTTGATTTATAAAGGCCAGCATACCAAAAGCTTTCTTCACCACCCTATCCACATGAGATTCCACCTTCAGGGAACTATGCACCATTATTCCTAGATTACTCTGTTCTACTGCATTCTTCAATGCCCTACCATTTACCATGTATGTCCTATTTGGATTATTCCTACCAAAATGTAGCACCTCACAGTTATCAGCATTAAACTCCATCTGCCATTGTTCAGCCCATTCTTCTAACCGGCATAAATCTCTCTCTCTGCAAGCTTTGAAAACCTACGTCATTATCCACAATGCCACCTACTTTAGTATCATCTGCACACTTACTAATCCAATTTACCAACCCATCACCGAGATCATTAATGTATATGACAAACAACAGTGGACCCAGTACAGATCCCTGAGGCACACCACTAGTCACCAGCCTTCAACCTGACAAACAGTTATCCACCACTACTCTCTGGCATCTCCCATCTAGCCACTGTTGAATCCACTTTACTAGTTCAATATTAATACCTAACGATTGAACCTTCCTAACTAACCTTCAGTGCGGAACCTTGTCAAAGGCCTTACTGAAGTCCATATAGACAACATCCACTACATTACCCTCGTCAACTTTCCTCGTAACCTCTTCAAAAATTCAATAAGATTTGTCAAACATGACCTTCCACGCACAAATCCATGCTGACTATTCCTGATCAGACCCTGTCTATCCATATAATTATATATACCATCTCTAAGAATACTTTCCATTAATTTATCCATCACTGACATCAAACTGACAGGCCTATAATTGCTAGGTTTACTCTTAGAACCTTTTTTTAAACAATGGAACCACATGAGCAATACACCAATCCTCTGGCACCATCCCCGTTTCTAATGACATTTGAAATATTTCTGTCAGAGCCCCTGCTATTCCTCAAGGTCCTAGGGAATATCCTGTCAGGACCTGGAGATTTATCCACTTTTATATTCCTTAAAAGCGCCAGTACTTCCTCCTCTTTAATCATCATAGTTTCCATAACTTCCCTACTTGTTTCCCTTACCATACACAATTCAATATCCTTCTCCTTAGTGAATACCGAAGAAAAGAAATAGTTCAAAATCCTGCCCATCTTTTTCGGCTCCACACATAACTGTCCATTCTGATTCTCTAAGGGACCAATTTTATCCCTCACTATCCTTTTGCTATTAATATAACTGTAGAAACCCTTCGGATTTATTTTCACCTTACTTGCCAAAGCAACCTTGTATCTTCTTTCAGCTTTTCTAATTTTTTTCTTAAGATTTTTTTTACATTCTTTATATTCCTCGAGCACCTCATTTACTCCATGCTGCCTATATTTATTATAGATCTTCCTCTTTTTCTGAACCAAGTTTCCAATATCCCTTGAAAACCATGGTGCTCACAAACTTTTAACCTTTCCTTTCAACCTAACAGGAACATAAGAATTCTGTACCCTCAAAATTTCACCTTTAAATTACCTCCTTTTCTCTATTACATCCTTCCCATAAAACAAATTGTCCCAATCCACTCCTTCTAAATCCTTTCACATCTCCTCAAAGTTAGCCTTTCTCCAATCAAAAATCTCAACCCTGGGTCTAGTCCTATCCTTCTCTATAATTATATTGAAACTAATGGTATTGTGATCACTGGACCCGAAGTGCTCCCCATCACATACGTCCGTCACCTGACTTATCTCATTCCCTAACAGGAGATCCAACACTGCCCCTTCTCTAGTCGGTACCTCTATGTATTGCTGCAAAAAACTATCCTGCACACATTTTACAAACTCCAAACCATTCAGCCCTTTTACAGCATGGGCTTCCTGGTCTATGTGTGGAAAATTAAAATCTCCCACAATCACAACCTTGTGCTTACTACAAATATCTGCTATCTCCTTACAAATTTGTTCCTCCAATTCTCGCTCCCCATTAGGTGGTCTATAATACACCCCTATAAGTGTTACTACACCTTTCCCATTCCTCAATTCCATCCAAATATTCTCCCTAGATGAGCCCTCTAATCTATCCTGCCAAAGCACCACTGTAATATTTTCTCGGACAAGCAATGCAACACCTCCTCCTCTTGTCCCTCTGATTCTATCACACCTGAAGCAACGAAATCCAGGAATATTTAGTTGCCAATCACACCCCTCCTGGAACCATGTTTCACTAATAGCTACAACATCATATTTCCAGGTATCAATCCATGTTCTAAGCTCATCCACCTTTACTTACAATGCTCCTAGCATTAAAATAGATGCATTTAAGAAACTCTCCACCTCTTCCTCTCTATTTATCCCTAATGATGTGATCAACTTTCTTATCTTTTTCTTCCTTCTGCCCTATATCTTTGGTCTGAGTGCTCCCTTTCTCTATCACCTGCCTATTCTCCCTCACACACTGTCTACTAGCTTTCTCTATTTGTGAACTGACCTCCTCTCCCCTAGTCTCTTCAATTTGATTCCCACTCCCCAACCATTCTAGTTTAAAGTTTCCCCAGTAGCCTTAGCAAATCTCCCCGCCAGGATATTGGTCCCCCTAGGATTCAAGTGTAACCCTTCCTTTTTGTACAGGTCACACCTGCCCCAAAGGAGGTCCCAATGATTCAGAAACTTGAATCCTTGCCCTCAGCTCCAATCCCTCAACCACGCATTTATCCACCACTTCATTCCATTCCTACTCTCACTTTCGCGTGGCACAGGCAGTAATCCCAAGATTACTACCTTTGTGGTCCTTCTTCTCAACTGCCTTCCTAACTCCCTATATTCTTCTTTCAAGACCTCTTCCCTTTTCCTACCTATGTCATTGGTACCTATATGTACCACAACCTCCGGCTCCTCCCCCTCCCACTTCAGGATATCTTGGACGCGATCAGAAACATCCTGAACTCCGGCACCAGGGAGGCAAACTACCATCTGGGTCTCCTGATTGCGTCCACAGAATCGCCTATCTGACCCCCTGACTATCGAGTCCCCTATTACTACTGCCTTCCTCTTCCTTTCCCTACCCTTCTGAGCTACAGGGCCAGACTCTGTGCCGGAGGCACGGCCACTGTTGCTTCCCCCATGTAGGCTGTCCCCCCAACAGTACTCAAACAGGAGTACTTATTGTCAAGAGGTACAGCCACTGGGGTACTCTCTAGTACCTGACTCTTCCCCTTCCCTCTCCTAACCCTGACACACCTGTCTGCATCCCGTGGTCCCAGTGTGACCACCTGCCTGTAACTCCTCTCTATCAACTCCTAATCTTCCTAATTCAAATTGAAAGTCTCCTTGTCACGGATGATGATCCAAAGAAAAACAGAAAAAAAGACCTCACATTGTCTCAGGTCTACATGGCAACTCAAAATTGCTGGAATATGCAGCAGAAATTCTATTTCCCCTATTTTTGCCAGCACCAAGATGAACTTGCCCTTGACAGGGGTTACCTTATGTGGGGAATTGAGATTTGATTTACCATCTAAGCAGAGAGCTAAAGTGTTGGAGGTCCTACCTGCTGGTCAGCAGTAGCTTGAAACTTTCTGGTGCCTCCAACCAAGGTGGAGGAGGCTCCAGAACCCAAGATTGTCTCACCTGCCTAGCAGAGTGATCTCCCTTGTTAGGAAAGACCTTACCCTGATAGTGTAAGAAATCCTCCACAGCTTTTACATTTTTAGGCTTCAATGAGAGAATTTAACATGTTCAATGCTGTGGATGCCTAGGTAGTAGTTGTATTTTATATATATATATAATGACTAGAGAGCACTACGTCACATATTTAAGTTGAGATGCCTTTTGTGTTGAGTTGGAGTTTATAGCTAAGCAGGAAGGAGCATTGTGTATTTAATATTTCAGTCATATTTGAGTGATATTGTAAGTATATTGCTTGATTAAGCATTCTTTGTTTACATAATTCATGAGGGGTTATGTGTAGGAAATATGTGAATGACATACATCATTACACCACCACATCATTTGTGACCATAAAAGAAAGCTAACCAGGCAAACAACCTGGCTCTTGTGTTTTTATTTTGATTAGTTTCTAGAGTTACAAAGCTTAACACTGTGGTCTTGTCTTTCATACACTCTTCACTCTTGTGGGACTATGTGTATAACTAGAAACAACAGTGGCTAAATGAAAAAGACACCGCAAATGCTGGAAGTGAGAAAGCAAAAGCAGTAACTACCAGAAACACTGAGCAATTCAGGCAGCATCCGTGGAGCACTAAATAGAGTTAATTTTTTGCTTCATTCACCCTTCATGAGATGCTAATCAGAAGGAGATAGGTGTTCCTGCAAGACTTAGTCCCACGGAAGAGATGGTGTTGGACATTGTTACAACAGCCAGTGCTATTTCCCATGTCCTAATCCTCCTCGTTAAACTGCCTCAGATTTTGGCCTCCTCAGTTTTACAGGCTGAGGATGCTGTAAGAGAACATCGTTTACTTATTCATCCCAGCAATCCAACCTTGCCAGCCTTTCCCTGAACGGCTGAGAGCTAGAACCAGGGCTGACAGTCCTGGAGCAACGAGTCAATAAACATGAAGCCACACTGTCATTCATTTCTAAACCTTCAGTCACCCACTCGGATACTGACGGTCCACATAATTTAAAGGGCAGCTTAAATGTACGATTATGGGTGTTGAGACACTGGAGCCATCTCAAGGATACATTAGCCCTCTACTCTACTCTTCCTACGATCATGACTGTGTGGCTAAACACATCTCAAATGTCATCTATAACTTCATTGATGACACCACCATTGGTAAAATCTCAGATGGCAATGAGGCGGCATACAGTAGTGAGATAGATTGGCTGGATGAGTGGTGACACGGAAAAAAACGCACTCAATGTCAGCAACACCAAGGATTTGTTGTAAACTTCAAGAAGGGAATGTTGGGAGAACACACACCAGACCTCGGCCAACAGTGGAAAGGGTGAGCAGCTTCAAATTATTGGATGTCAGCATCTCAGTGGATCTAACCTGGACCTAACACGAAGAATGCAATCACAGAAAAAGGCATTCCAGCAGCTCTACTTCAGGATTTTGAGGAGATTTGGTATGTCACCAAAGACTTTTGAAAATGTTAATAGATGGTTGGTGGAGAGCATTCTGACAAGATGCATCACAGCCTGCCATGAAAGCTCCAGTTACAGGATTGTAAGAAGCTCCTGAGGGCTGAGAGTCAACCAGCACCATCATGGACACAGCCCTCCATACCATCGAGGAAATCCTCAAGAAGGCGACACCCTCACACTAAGGATCCTCGGCATGTCCTAGATGCATCAGGGAAGGAGCACAGGAGCCTGAAGGCACACTCTCAGTGTTCCAGGAAGAGCTTCTTCACATCTGCCATCAGATTTCCGAACAGTGCATGAACCCTTCACCACTACCTCATTATTCCTATTTTTTTTGCACTATATATTTATTTTGTAATTTATAGTTATTATATGTTTTTGCACTGTAATACTGCTCAAAGCAACACATGTCATGTAAGGCAATAAACCTTGAATAAACCTTATTCTGATTCCTCCTGGACTACAAACTGCTGATCTTTCTCAGGGAGGTTGCATTTCACCTTCCATGCAGGAACTCGACACCTGAATTTGCTGAAGCCTTATGAACTAGCCGGACAACCAGAAGATCTTCTAGTTCTTGATAGGTAATGAGACAGTAACTGGATACAAAAGCATGATTAGAAAATTTATATCTTCAGTGCGGCATCTATAATTGGATGCTTGTTTTGTGGTATTATTAGCAAGTAGAGAATTTTGACCTCGGTGACAGAGGCTAAGTAAGGTATGTGAATGGAGAATTAACATTGATATATTATGCTGATAATTTCTTCAGGGGTAATCCAGGCAAAAATAAGCTGTCCACGTTGTTTCATGCTTTCCTGTTCCTGTTCCCCCACTGCTTGCTGGAAAGCTTGTGCTGTTCACCTGATGATTGTACAAACCTTGACGTCATAAATCTTGATTGAATCAGAAAATAATATTAGTATGAAACACAAAACTCTGGAGAAAATGATTAAAGGTGTCAATCTGAGCAGGGTTATGGAGATGCCTGCAGTCCTGACACAGCTCCTTGCTTTCTGTGCTGTTTGGCAGCAACAAGACAGAATACCATGTAGTTAACTTTCTTTCAGTCGAGGGCACTGGTGATATTGAAAGGGCAATGTGACCATTATCTCATAAGCTTTTAGTCAAATTCTGACCTGAACCTGTCACTCCCACTACATATCATTCAGTGAGTACTTTCCTACTGTATCAAGATTGAAACTTGGATTGCTTCTCGTGTTTTAATTCCACGGGTTCTTGAGATATTTGTTGACAATATGGTCACATGTGAAGATTATACCTAACCAGGAGGATAGCTGATTCAGGGGAAGCAGTTTATAAATAATGGAATGAGTTGCAAAAATGTGTGAACAAAAGGAACGGATATTTTAGAATTTTTCTTAATTACTTGTAGGGGTCAGGAAGTACTTATGCAAATTCTTTTTCCTTGAGGTTAATGGCTGAAGCAAACCTATTATGATGTAAATCATATGAGACTTGTGATAGAGGCATTTTGACCTTTTTTTGGCAAGATGTTTGTCTTACTGTAAATAATTTCAGTGTGGCGTTCCTATATTCCACAGTGGTGATGCTGTAATCTCTAATGACTTGGAACTGCAATGTTGGCACAGCAAGGTTTCAGCACTGTATTGTGTCCCCACTCTGCCCTAATGCAGACGTGCAACACTGGCTCCCTCTTTTTAAATGTTTTACCTTAGAGACTTCTGACGGCAAATAGATTTCCCAATGCGGGAGTGATTACCTTGTAAAATCTGATAAACCTGGAATTTTGTATATTCTGGCCTCAGGAAGGACCATGAAGGAGAAAGTTTCACACATAGGGCGGACATTAAAAGAAATTCAGTGTAAAGCTTGGGTTTGGTTAAGAAATTAACTGGAGGGTAAATGGCCATCTCATAATCCACAAATAAGTGGTGTGGAAGCAACCACAAGGGTCTGCCATCTCTTAAACACAAGAGATTCTGCAGATGCTGGAAATACGGAGTAAGACAGACAAAATGCTGGAGGAGCTCAGCAGGTCAGGCAGCATCTACAAAGAGGAATAAACAGTCGACATTTCAGGCTGAGACCCTACATTAGGACTGGAAATGAAAGGGGAAGAAGCCAGAATAAAAGGATGGGGTGAAGGGAGGGAGCACAAGCTGGAAGGTGATAGGTGAAGCCATTCCATAAATATAGGCACAGTTGATGTGGTTCTGGGCTGAGGGGTAGGGGTGAGGAGTGGATAGCTGAACTTTGGATCGACTGTTGTTTTTAACTTTCAGTAATATATTGGATTCCGTAGTTCAGTGCAGTTAGTGGAAATACAAAAAACTGCCCAGGCTGGAAATCTGGAGCAAGATACAAAGTGTCACAGCAACTCGGCAGGTCAGGAAGCATCTGTGGAGAGAGTGCCAGTGGGTGCAAAACATGGGAAAATAATGTCTAACTTCCCCAAATATAATGTTCAAATGTCCATGTATATAAGAAAGGAAAGTTGGAATTGGTGGACTCAGCATGTTGAATTATGCAGACAAATCAATAAAAATACAATTTCCACAAAGTTAGATAAAGTTGCAGAATAATCTTGTCGGATCGTATCCTTGTATCCAGTTGATAAGGAGATACTCAAACATTGGAATAGTACAAAGAATAACTTTGAGGCTGTCTACAGATTTTGACAAGCAGAAATATTGATATATTTAAGAGGAGATACAGCTAAGCAGGTTTGCATAAGGGGGGAAAATGAAGATTAAAGTTCAAGAACATAATGAGATAGAAGCACAAGCAAGACCCTTGAGTTTGCTATACTATTCATGTTACTATTGATTGGTTTTCTATCGTCGTGAATCCACTTTATCCCGAGATTTATTAATACTTTAGTCTTCAAAAATCTATTAATCTCAAATTTACAATTAACAATTGACCCAACGCTTCTGTCACTCCTGGAAGACAACTCCAAATTTGTGTTATCCACTCTGTAGAAATGTTTCCTAACTTCACTCCTTAAACATCAAACTTTTATTTTTATATACTATTCCTCACAACCCTCAGCCTCCCTAACTACCTGTGGTATATTCTCTACATCTATTCTATCAATTCTCCTTATTGTGAAAATTTCTATTGTTACGTACCCCATAATGGGTGTCTTACCAGCAAAGATAGAAGTGTCCGTTGGAGTCTGGTGGTACTATTTTCAACAGTGTTTATTAGTAAAAATATACAAATCAATATCAATGCAAATATACAGATAATACACGTTAGCAATACTAACCTAAAAGTGCGGGTATAATAATAATCAATAATAAAACAAGCTCTATCGTTGTCTAGGGGATAATGAATTGTCAGATGGAAATATAAAGTTCAGTTCAGTTCATGCAGGCTGCGGTAGTTGTCGGTCGATGTGTTGCAATTGTTGGAGAGAGAGACTAGAGAAAGTGAGCGCGCAAACAGTAACAGCTTTGGTCTTTGCCAACCTTCCTTTACGATTTCGATCCGTTGATGTGTCGTTGTTGTGGCCATTCAAGTGTGACCCCTCTGTCCTTTAGCTAGACCGTTCTTCCGTGGTGGACTCGTCACCCAGGCAAGGGTGGACACACACACAATCCCCCACCGGTCTCGCTATAAACACTGTGATTTAAAATTTACCGACCCTTCGTTTGGTCTCCGATGTCCCACACTGTCTCGTGGGTTTCTGCTGCTCACTAGCGTTTCTCCTGGTGTGTCTCAGGGGTGTTACCCCAGACCTCACTTTTATCCACACTCACGGGGTCTCAGGTGTCAATCAGGTTGGGATGATGTAACCCATCAAATCAGCCCACTCTGGTTGCCCCCTGAGGGGTTTCAATGAATAGAACAGTACCAAGTAAACAATCCTTCTCCAAAAGACAATAGCAGTAATCAATGGTTCCGCTCCTCTTTTGTTAGTAGGAGCCATTCCACCATAGGGTACCTTTTAGCTGTGTGTCTCTCTCTCATTCTCTTTCATGAGCTGTCATCAATAACAACTGTCCTGGAAGATTTCCTTTTGTCTCTCTTACTTCCATGTTAGCAGCATTGAAATAGTAGCGATTTGCGATTCTCCGAAGCGGGGGCATGGGCGACTCTGCACCCTTCTGCCCATCAGAGTTGTTCATCCTTCGTAACACCATCTAATCACCATGTAGCCTTTCAATGTCCATTTAGAACGATCCTAATTAGTGTGTCCTCTCCTCAGAATCAAATTTCTAGTTTGCTTTCATTCTGGTAGGTCTCTGCTGATTTCCTTGCAGTCTAGTATAATCCTTGCAAAGGTGTGGGTGCCCCAAACTAGAATTTAGTCTAACTGGTGGTTTGTACAACTGTACCAACTTCTAACTCCTTGAATCTTCAGTAGTTGTAAAGTAATAAAAGGCAAACATTCTAGCAGACTTTTTCATTATTTTCTGTATTTGCCTGAGATACTTTAAAGTATTATGTACTCTTTGTCTTTCTACATCTCCAGTTCCTCTAGCTTTTTTCCACTAAGAATGTATTTTTAACTCCGAAGAATACAGTATATATATTAAAAAAAACATTTGCACAATTTTGTCCATTTCCCCTATCCAGTTGTTTATTTCTCGCTCAACTTAATTCTTCCATCTACACTGCTTTTAATGCCACTGATCTTGTCATTGTCCACTGCTAAATCTACATTCAGCGATCCATGAAAGCAAAGAGATGCTGTGATCAACAACACGATCAGACCAATCAGCCAGTTTACGTTGACACGTCCTGGCAGTTCAGTGCCTAGTTTCTTCTTGCTTTTGCCATAGGTGGCTTCATATGTGTTCTGTGTGTGCCAGAATTGTGTGGGTGGTCTGAATGGAATTGTAGGCTTTCACCACAGCTGTGGAGATCTGTTTAGCTGAGTAGGTGGAGTACTTCAGCCTACACTTCTTGGTATAGTCCACGGAAGGCCATTCCATCAGCAGACCCATGCCACCACCAAAGCTATGAAACACTAGGAAGCCTTGAAGACCATGGATAGCTGTGACCCCAAAGGAATGATTCCACTGGCCATGTTCTGCCGGTTTGAACAGGTGTCCCGTCTCTACTGCACAACCAATTGATAATCGAGATAAATGACTTGCCATCAATTCCAGCAGCTTTAATGTCAGACAGAGGGGACCAAATTCAATATCTGCTAAAAGTTTAGTTATACCCCCCCCCAAAAAAAAACAATGACATTTATTAGGCTTTGGGCAATTACCTCTCATATATCCACGACAGCTCTCTCTGATCAACAGATTCAGGGGTTTCAGTTACTCTGTATTCAAACATAGTCTCTAGTAATTTATTTATCAGGTAAAGGCTAGGGAAACTGCTTCATTATACCTGGTTTCCTTTTTCACCTTTCTTACATAATAATGTGTCTTGCAATGTTTTCTGTTGAAATGAGTTTTGGAATTGAGAGGCCTTTGGAGAATTATAATTGATCCAGAGAAATGGCAGATGGAGTGTGAGGGGTTGCATTTTTGGAGAACAAATGAAATGAGAAAATAAACAGTCAATCCTCAACCCCTGAAAAACATTGGGGTGCAGTGGGATCTTGGGGTTCAAGTCCATAATTCACTGAGGTGACTATGCAAGCAGATATGGTGGTAAAGAAAGCTTTTGACATGCTTGCTTTCATCGATTGGGGTGTTGAATAGAAGAGTGAGGAAGTTATGCAGCAGCTATATAAATCTTCAGTCAGACCTCAGATGGATTATTGTGCTGATCTGGTTGCCCCATTATAGCAAGGACTTGGAGTGTGAAAAGGGTACAAAAGAGATGCTACCTGGATTAGAGGATATGAACTATAAGGAGAGGTTGGATAAACTTGTGTTGTTCTCCCAAGAGTGTTGGAGGCTGAGAGGAAATCTGATCAATGCTTTTACAATTATGAGAAGCATAGACAGGCAGAATCATTTCATAAGGGTAGAAATGTCAGAGAAGGAAATGTACTTTTAAGGTTAGAGGAGGGATTATCAAAGATGACATGAGGGGCAAGTTTTTTTGTATAGAGAGTGGTAGGTGCATGGAATATGTTACTAGGGGTAGTAGTGGAAGGAGGCAATTTTGTGGAGATTAAGAGGCTTTTAGATAGACACATGAACATGAAGAGAGTGGAGAGATATTGATAATACACAGTAGGAGCGCACTTAGTATAAATTCGTATCAAGATTAGCACTACAATGTGGGCTGAATGACCTGTACTGTGCTGTACTCTTCTATGTTCTATGTTCTGTTCTTCAATTGACGCCTAAATTTTTCTGAACTGTTATTAATACCACAGTTATCACCTGAACCTTTTATCTCTGCAAGCCCAACCATTAACTAATTTAAAGTCCTTGTGACTTATAGTCTTACCAAATTCACAGCGTCATATTCTGTGTGTTACATTCTTCCAGGACAAAAGGACTCACAGATTGACATTAATGGAAGCAAATTCTGAGTTGGTATTAATTTTGTTTTTCTCCACAGTGAGCAGCACGTAGTGAGGATTAGACAGAGTAATAAAGAAATAAAAAACCTTGGAATTGTGTAAATAGGTAATGGAGAAAAAAAACCTCATTAATTAGTTAAATAATATAATGTTACAATGGAGGATTTTTAAGGTGATTGCAAACAAATAGCTTAAAATGGACTGATATTCGTTCCTCATTCCTAATTACCCATTGCAATAGAGTTTAGCGGTGCAGTGAATAAATGAGATTCTGGATGAAAGTAACAGAGCATTGAAAGCTTGTGTGTGAGAGAGATATAGAGGGAACGACGTGTCAGAGTCTGAGCTTCCAGTCACCTTGTCTTTACGCAGTGTCTGACAGCCTTGCTCGGCTGATTTCAGTACCGCACTGTCTTTGACCTTTAGGAATAGACTTATTGTCCTCTGATACACACTTGTTCCCACTGTGTACACTGATTAATGAGTACACTGTGGGGAGCTGTGTGCATCAAAGGACAGCAAGATCCGATCCTGCCCAGTAGTCTGATCACTGTCGTGTCCTTCCTGGCTTCCTTACTGTTGAGATTAGTTATGAAATGGTGATGGTGCGCAGTGCACTAATACAACATAGAAAGACAACGGGGAAGATGCCTCATTTGGAATCCAGTTTTCATCAACCCTTTCATTACCTGCCATATGCATTCTGTTAAATGATAGCTGTAAGGTCTTCATTTGTGAGTTAAGTGAGGTATAGCTTGCAGTGGTATCATAACAAACATCACTTTTATTAACATTATGTGGATTTGAATAGTAATGCATGAGTTAGATAGTCCCAACGCAGGCTATTCAGCCCAACTGGTGCATAGCCTTCTTCCTTTCCTCATCTAAATTTATCAGAATATCCTTTTATCCCCTTCCCCTCATGTGCTTGTCCAGCCTTCCATTATAATTAAATACACTGCTTGCCACAACTTCTTGTGGTAGATAGTTTGACCTTTGGCTACGCTTTGTGTATAAAAGTTCCTTTTGAGTTCCCAATTGACTATTTTATATTGATGCCTTCTAGTTAAGCTGTTCTGCACAAATGGAAAAATATTATGCATTAGTTTAAAATTTTTCATGATTTTAAAGACTATTTGGTCACTCTGGAGATGAACAATCTGTTAATCGTTTCCTGATATGTATTCCCTTGTACTTCCATTGTTGCATAAATAAATCTGATCATCACCCTCTCCATTGCTCTTTATTCTTTCAATAGTTCAATGATTCCATTTAATATCAGAGAATGTATACAATATGCAACCTGAAATTCTTATTTGCTGCAGACATCCTCGAAACAGAAGAAAAACCCCAAAGAATGAATGACAGGAAAATAATGTAATAACTCCAAAGTGCCCTGTTCCCCTTCCGTGCACAAGCAACAGCAGACAGCATCAACCCTTCCTCCCTTCCCCCACTTATTCTAGTAGAATGCATTCCCACCACCTACCATGCTAGCAACAGCAAATTCCCCAAAGAGTACATCAAAAACCAACTGTTTATTCCAACAATTCGACACCCATCTCTCTCACTAAAAGAGAGAATCAGATATCACTCCTTCCAAAGTGAGAAAGGAGACAGTCACTGTTTCGATGTTATAGTGACAGTCTGAAGGGTCTGTATTACGACAACCACAAATGACTATGTGTAGTTTAACCAAAGTTCAATATATTTTTAGCAAAACCTGCCAACTTTCCTCTTCCATCCTTCTTGAAATACTGTAATCTCATATGTTCGTTTTACTTTTTTTTAATGGCCTTTTAATGGTGGTGGATTATCTAGTAAAGGAAGTAATTTTACTCCAAATTTGCTCTCTTCCAAACTAGACTGGCACCTTCTCAGCAATCAACCACCTCTCTACTTTGCATGACAATGCAGTACCTGGCATTAATTTGCATCAAATGTCATATTTCAAAAACTTGTCAGATATGCAAGTTTATTAGAGTGTTTGAATCACCCTCAGTATCATCTGCACCACCCCCCCAAAAAAAATCACAAGGTGTTTCACAAAACTAATATCAAATGCAATTCAATGCTACGGCACAGAAGCAGATAACTGGACTCATAACTAAAAGAGTTTGGATCTAAGGAATGTATTAAAGGGTAAGAGAAATCCAGAGGTTAAGGTCTTGGTAGCTGAAGGCACAAATGCCAATGATAGAGTGAATTCATTTGGCGACGATGAGACCCCTTCAATGCATTATCTCAGAGCTATTCAAGCACAATCACAGGATAGAGTGCAATCTCTATTTTTCCATAAGAGGAAGCAAAGGACACCAGTGAAGTGGTACTATTTCAGCATTCATGGCACCATATGCTATTAAATATATAATCTTTCTAATTTATGGGCTGTAAAATTTTAATACAAGTATGAATGCCAATCTACAAAAGCTGACACAGCTCAAAAACTCTCTCAATATATGCCTTGTGATATATATAAATCAGGCATCAGATCAAAAGTCCAATGAGACATGGACACAGCATCTCTTAAACTAAAGTCAGACGTAACATTGGTTTTATTATCTAGGAGAAAGTTATACCATACAGAGTTTGAAAGTTAACAAACTTTAACTTCATATATGTGGGAGGTAAGGAATTGTCAATGCTTCAGGTTGAAGTCCTGCAGGAGCACCAGATCTTGGGTTGCAACGCAGCATCACTCCTGATGCAGAACTGCAGCCCAAACCATTGGCAATTCCTTACCTTCCACAGATGTTGCTTGACTCAGTGAGTTCCTCCAGCAGATTGTTTGTTACTCCAAATTCCAGCATCTGCAATATCTTGTGTTGCTAAAGTTTGGAAAGTGGTGCATTTAGAAACTTCTGGCAGGGCAACGAAGGGCAAAAGGCATGCAGTTAGTTTTTGAATGGAGACTAGAAATGTTTCAGCAGCAGAAAATGTATCTGTATCATAATTGCCGGGCTAATTTTAGCTGTTGTCCAGAAGCCCTGGTAGAGGACAGCAAATCAGGTTTTTTTTTAACTGTTGTACTTCATTTAATATTGCTGGTTAGTGAAGAAAGTCTTAAGAGAAAATTGGGAATTGCAAGAAAGAAAATCTAAGAGCAGGAGGATTTGGAAGGTGTTAAAAAACTAAGGGAAGTTTATCTGTCAGCTTTACCTGTGGGATGTCCATATTCAGGTTTGAGTTATTATGCCATGTATGTGATGGGACATTGATCTGCTTTTACAAATTAGGCCTCAGCAGTTTCTTTACTGCTGATTAAAAAGGATAAAACATTTGACCTTTCTGGCCTCTAAGGCAGAATAAATTCCTGAAAATGTTAGATGTTATATATAAAGAAATACAAGCAGCTTTTATAATTTTAATTTAATTTGACAGGTCAAGCCACTTTCTGGACCAGCAACAGGAAAATCTACATTAATTCTTCCAGTTGCATAATTTCAAATGTGAATTGAAATATGAGTATCATCTAAAATTTTGACAAACTTCTGTAGATGTATCCTGACTGGCTGTATCAGGGTTTGGTGTGGAAGTACCAATGCTGGTAGTGGATATCACAGGGAAAGCCCTTCTGACCACTGAGCAATGCCACAAGAAAGCAGCATCCATCATCAAATCTCCCACCATCCTGGCCGTGTTCTCTTGCTCCTACCATCCAGCAGGAGGAACAGGAGCATTAGGTCTAACACCACCAGGATCAGGAACATTTATTACCCTAGAACCATCAGGCTCCTAAACCAGGTATTGATAACTTCACTCACCACAACTTTGAATTGACTCCAAACCTATAGACGAAACTTCAGGGGCTGTACAGCTCATGTTCTGTGTATTGTATTTTTATATTTGGTCAATTTTTTCTTCTTTGCATATTGCCTGTTTGTCAGTTTTGTTTACATATTGCTTTTCATAAATTCTATTGCATTTCTTTATTTTCCTGTAAATATCTGCAAGAAAATGAATATTAAGTTAGTATATGATAACATGTATAATACTTTGATAATAAATTTACATTGACTTTGACTTTGAAACTTTTAACAACACACATCTATAATTTACTCATACAGTAGTGATTTTACAATTGTATCCCAAACTCCAGAACAACAAATGTCTACAATGAGGATTAAGTGCATGAATCTAGCATATTTTACTGTCTACCAGATTTTTTTTAGTTTTTTAACTAGTTTTACATGACTTAGGGTAAGACAATGCCAAGGAACAATACTTGGCTAAGTTCTAATGAATGGCCATATCCAAATTTTCTTTAAATGCAATTATATTGAACTCTGCTGTAGATTCTCGTCCAAATTGTTCTTTTGACATTGTCAAAAAGTTTATTAATGTGCTAATTATACTGGATAATTATTAGAAGAAAAATTAATATGCTGAAAAATGAACAGGAAGAGACATGAAGAGCTGAACATTGTCTCTTTCAGAGCGCCTGACTGATCTCTGGGGTATAGTGATTATTAAATTCACTTCTCACATTTCACCATAGAAACTATCTCATTTTATTTAGTGGACTCCCTTATTTGTGAAAGGTTTTAATGTAGATAACCTTTACCCTTTCTTTCTTTTCACTCTACAATACCAAGGGCAAACTGAATTGTTTTCACATGTAAACAAGTCCTGGGCAAAAAGTCAGTTGTCAGCATTTTACTTTACAGTAATGCACAATAACTTATGCTTGAAATTCCCAGCGTAAATCTCAAAATTCCTTCAACACTTTCTTTTCAGTGCTGCTGCCTCACTGTTCCAGTGATTGGTACTGACCTCAGATGCCACTTGAGGGTAGATGTTCTTCTAATGACTGTGGGGTGTAGGTGAGCTGTGGGAGAACCGGGCTGAAATCAATGGGTATATGAGAGAGAAATGACAGCAGGAAAATAACTAGGGGAATACAGTAGACGGGAATACTCCAAAAACCAGCATAGATTCAATGGACTGAAAGGCTTCCTATATCATAGAAGAATATATTATATTGATATAAAAAGGATATATAAGATAACCTAAAAATTATGAAGTGCATTAATAGGAAAGCCCACTTAAAAACAATGAGCACATTTATACTCAGGACATTACCCGTATCAAAAAAGTAAGAAAATCTGAAGATAATTCTTGTCTAAAGGAACATCTAGGTGTGATACAGATAGTTACTGTATTGCAAAAAGACTTTATTAAAACCTTTATTTAGTATAATGTTTGGTCTCTTTAATTTTTTTGGAGATGAATTTCCACTCAGGCATATTTCGATAAGGTTCTTTGATGGGGTTATGAAGTTAGTTGTCAGTAGATGTACTGTAAGGGGCTCAGATACAACTGCATTAGATATATGTATAAATTAGTGGCAAATCATTGCTATCATCCCATGTGATATTTACAAGTTGTTTTAGCTTGTAACTTTTGTGACATATGCAGAAATCCTTCCTAATTGTTGCCATAGCACCTCTTGAACCCACTGTAGGTTAGAGAACATATAAGGTGCCTCTGCCAATATATAGTGGAATATATTCTGAGAGTCCTAGGATTCAGAGATGGGACAATCACTACTAACTCCATTTGGGAAATCCTTTACCCAGAAAACAGTAAGAAATGTTCTATTATAAGAAATAATTGAGTCAAATGGAACAGATGCATTCAGGGGAAAGCTAGAAAACCACAGGAGGGAGAAAGGAACAGAAGGGTGTATTGATATAGTTAAACAAGAAAGGGGTTGTTGATTTCCAAAAGGAGCATAAATATTGGCAGAAACAAGGTAAACCTTGGCAAGACCACCAAACCTTTCTTCATGCAACACACACAAAATGCTGGAGGAACTCAGCAAGACAGGCAGTATCTATGGAAAAGATTCAAAGTCAAGACCCTTCATCAGAAGAAGACGAAGAAGAGGAAGAATAGCCCTTAACTCGGCAGTGGAGTTATCGGGGTACCATCTTTTGATGGTGTTTCCTTAGCAAGCTATTCTTGTTTTTACGAGGCCAAGTTGCTAGTTCGTCGCTCAGCCCGACCTGGATTCGAACTCGGGAACCTTCGCTCCAGAGTCCGCCACTGAGATTATTGCGCCAACATGTGGGACACCCTTCATCAAGACTGGAGAAAAAAAGATGAGGAGTCAGAAGGTGGAGGGAGGGGAGGAAGAAACACAAGGTGTTAGGTGAAACCAGGAGGTGGGGGCAAATGAAGTAAAGAGCTAGGAAGTTAATTGGTGAAAGAGATTCGAGCTGGAGAAGGGGGAATCTGATAGGAGAGGACAGAAGGCCATGGAAGAAAGCAAAGGGGGGGGGGAGGAGCACCAGAGGAAGGCGACGGGCAGGTAAGAAAATAAAATGAGAGAGGGAAAAGGGGATGGGGAATGTGAGCAGGGTGGCATTATTGGAAGTGTGAGAAATCGATGTTCATGACATCAAGTTGGGGGCTACCCAGATGGAATAGAAGGTGTTGTTCCTCCAACCTGTGTATGACCACATCGCAACAGTACTGGAGGCCATGGACTTAGATTTCGGAATGGGAATGGAAAGAGGAATTAAAATGAATGGCCACAGGGAGATCTCACTTTTTTAGGCAGACGGAGCGTAGGTGCTTGGCGAAGCGGTCTCCCAATCTACGCCGGGTCTAACTGATATACAGAAGGTCACGCTAGGAGTACCAAATACAGTAAATGACCCGAACAGACTCACAGGTGAAGTGTTGCCTCATCTGGAAAGACTGTTGGGACCCTGAATGAAGGAGGTGTGAGGGAGGAGGTGGGGAGGAGGTGTGAGGAGTTGTGAGGGAGGAGGTGTGGCACTTGATACTTCGCCGAGCACCTACGCTCTGCTCCCCAGAAAAAGCGGTATCTCCCTGTGGCCACCCATTTTAATTCCACTTCCCATTCCATTCCGATATGTCAGTCTACAGCCTCCAGTACTGTCTTGATGAGGCCACACTCAGGTTGGAGGAACAACACCTTGTGTTCTATCCGAGTAACCTCCAACCTGATGGCATCAACATCGATTTCTCAAATTTCCGGTAATACCCCCTCCTCCTTCACCATTCCCCATTCCCCTTTTCCCTCTCTCACCTTATCTCCTTACCTGCACATCACCTCCGTCTGGTGCTCCTCCCCCCTTCTTTCTTCCATAGCTATCAGAATCCCCCCACCCCACCAGCCCTGTAGCTCTTTCACCAATCAACTTTCCAGCTCTTCACTTCACCCCTCCCGGTTTCACCTATCACCTTGTGTTTCTTCCTCCCTCCCCCCCCACCTTCTAACTCTGACTTCTCCTCTTTTTTTCCAGTCCTGATGAAGGGTCTCAGCCAAAAACATTGACTCTCTACTCTTTTTCATAGACACTGCTTGGCCTGCTGAGTTCCTCCAGCATTTTGTGGGTGATGATTGGATTTCCAGCGTCTGCAGATTTTCTCTTGTTTGAGATTGAACCTTTCTTTATGAGCAGGTTTGACCGAACAGTTATATTAGTAATTCTTGCAGCTTCTGGTTTAACCTGTTCACAGGTTTAATTTTGCTTGATTGAAAGCCAAGCAAATGAGTGGAAAGTGTAGCAAATCTTGATCTCCACACAGCTTCCTCAACTCTGCCCTGCCGCCATAAACTCATATACCTGCCTCCAGGATCAGGAGTCAGACCATACCCACCACTTACAGTAGCATGCAACTAACCCATGACTAGTTTTCTCCTGGATTTTGTCCTATAGATTAAAAATTAAGTCCATCACCGAGGGTGCCCTCCAAATGCAGATGCTGTCAAAGAAAAGCTTTGCATACCGTGCAGCCAATCACAATCTACAAAGTTTCCTAACAACAAATCTGCTCCACAAACCATTCACTCTCCTAATGCGTTTCCCCCCCCCCCCCCCCCACACACACACACAGAGCCTGTTCAACTATGGCTCTGGGATCTTCTGTAGATTATTGTTCAATAGGAATTCCTTTGGCTTTGTTCAAAAGCATTTCTGATTTGCACTGCTTTGTACTGGCAGAGGTAACGGATGGCAACACTGCAGAATAGAATCTTTTTCACCTTGTGGCAGGGCTCCTTCCAGGTCAGCTGTGGATGAGATCAAATTTGCTGCTTTGATGTTTGGGTCTTCTTGAGGCCACTGCTGTATCAGTCTAACACTTCCTGCATTTCCCAGATAAGTAATTCTGATGTCCCTGAGGACGTGGAACAGTTAACCTAAATCTGGCTGAGAGGAGGACAGGATCATGTGGACTAATATGTCAAAGTCACTTCAAACAGGATTCCTCTTAGAACCAGGAAGGAAAGTGATGCCGATGCCTTTACTCTTGGCTAGAAATGAGTCCAAAACTCAGTGGCCAACTTCTGAGTTATCAAATAGCTCCATACCTCTAAATATCCTTTCTCAGCAGTTATTCTTCCACATCTCTTGTTATAATGTGTTATTTGATTCTCCTTTTCAAGGCAAATCCTTAATGCTGAGCTAAAGAAGCTAATTTTTCAGGTGTCTAACCTTGTTTGCATTTATGTCCTCAGGTCACATGCTCCTGACCGTTTACATTATTTGCTTAGGTCATTTTATTTGCAGTGATGGATTGAGCATATATAATCAATGAACAGTAATTAATACCTGCACCCTTGAAAGAAAATTCTACAGTTGACACCAGAAATTAGAAACTGGTCCAATTTCTTGGCCCTATTGTCAAGCAATCTGAAACAAAAAAATTCAGGAAGCCAGAGAAATAAAACAATTAGATTGAAAGCCAACTGTGAGAGAGTTTTAGACAAATCTTTTTGAATATTGTAGCAGTGCTCAATGGAACCCTCTGCATTGAGTTTTATTCTGCATTTGACCTGTGCTGCACTTGATGTACAAATGCTTTATTGGGAAGCTAGGCAGGATATTTTTTGCCTTTTTCCTATTTTCTTGTCAATAATATTGCCTTTGTGCCGCAATGATTTTGTGGATTGCGAAATCTGATGAAGCAAATACGTTTGTAGAACAGAAGAAAAACCCTGCCAGAATTTTCAGCAATTCTACAAATTAAAGAAATGTATTTCATGACACCATTCACAAGTGCCAGGCAATGATGGGATCCAATTTGAGAAAATCTAGCTATCGGCCCCTGATATTCAATGGCATTGCCATCTGAGTCCCCTATTATCAAAATCCTGGGGGTTACCATTGACCAGAAGCTGAACTAGCAGAGTCATATTTATATATACAATGTGGCGACAAGAGCAGATCAGAAGCCAGGAATACTGTGGTGAATGACTCACTTTCTTAACTACCCTCCACCTACTAGACTCAAAACCACTTCACAGCTCAGCAACACTGAAGAAGTTCAACACCATAGAGGCCATTGCAGCAGTTTTGCTAGGCACCCCACCCACATTCACTCACTCCATCACAAATCAGATTAGTAGAAATTTGTACCATCTACAGTTTACACTGAAGCAATTCATTAAGACTCCTGAAACAACATCTTCCAAACCCACGGCCTCTTCCAGCTGGAAAGACAAGGATTGCAACAGCGTGGATACCACTACGTAGGAGTTTCCCTCCAAGCCACACACACACCACCCTGGCTTGGTTATGCACCGTCACTGGGTGAAAATCCTGGAACTCTCTTACAAACAGCATTTTAGGTTTACCCAGACCTCAAGTACTGCAGGGGTTTAAAAAGGCCGCTCACCATCACTGGGGCTATTAAGGATAGTTAATAAAATGCAGGCTCGGTCTGAAAAGCATAAATCCTTTAAATTAATAAAAAATGGTTATGTATGACCATTGCCTGAACTCAGGTTGGGGCCAGTATAGACTGCAGGAGCTATGTAGGTTCCCAAATTAAGTTGTGTGGGTGCCATATTGGTATGGCCATTAGTGTGTACATAAAGTCTACTGGAATAGAGGAGGAAATGCAAATGGTTTTAAGATATTTGCTGTAGCAGCTCAATATACCACCCTTTCTTAAACACGTAAGTCTGAACCTACTCAGATGCAGGGCCTCCACCCATCATTGCGAATGACAAGAATCAACCACTAACAGATGAACTGTTGATTGATTTCTTCTTCCCATACCTGCGAGTCTGTTATGTTTAGTTCTCATCCAATACTGATTGCATGCATGTTCATTTGTTTTTTTACCCCAGATTCCTGATTAGGTCTACTCGTCATTCACTACATTTCTGCTTCTGCAGAGTTTCAGTGTCTGTAGTCATAATCAATAATTTGTATTGGTTTTATTGGCTTTGCTGATTGACAGAGAGTTTCATTAACACATCAATGAATTTTTAAGAGGAAGTTCTGAGGGAACCAACTGAGGAACTCTTTCCTTTTCCTGATCTTGCTTGCTATCTACAATCCAAAACCTGAAGTCTAATATAATTTGTCTCATCTTCTCTCACAGACAATTTTATTATCTTTTTGGTAACCCCTGGTTTGAAGCTTGGGATTCTGCCATCAGTTTCCCCAGGTTTTCTGAAAGAAAAAAAATGAATGCTTTATTTTCTCCTTTTTGCTTTAATGCATTGGACAAGGGTTACTGTTTCTACAATATTTCCAGGGGAATTAGCACAAAGAAGGCCAAAAATACACTGTCAGTCTGTCATCCAGAATAGAGCATTGCAGAGGAGGTAAAGGCAGAGGCTGACAGCTGCCAACTTTATTCTCGCTGTTTCCTTCACGCCATCTGGCCCTGGGCTATCATCACACCCTCTACCCTGCTTAAAGAGCTTCATTTATAAGGCACTTACCATTTTAGTGACCTGCACAAATGAGCATTCCAACTCACTGGAGGAGGCAGATATCATTACTGACTAATCCAAACACAATATCAAAATAAATTAAGAGAAAATAAGATAATTTTTTTCCTCCTTTTGATTTCAAGTTTACTGAGTTTTGATCCTGCTGTGAGTCAATCCTGTGCTAAGAAATGCTGCAACGTCATTGCAATGTTGCAAGCTTTGAATAAAATTGTGCACATTTGGGATCTAGAGAATAGCAATGAATTTAATTAGACACTTTAAAGAGCAATAGATAGGTACAATGTGCAAAATAAAAACTGGAATTTGAACTAAAATGGAGAGTGTGATTTATATGAAAATGGCTATAAGTGACTTTGGGAGGTTATCACTGCTGAATTGGGGGAATAGATGACATTTAACATAGGGAATCATGGGGTAGAATAAGGAGGCGAAATATGCATTATATGAATAAGGATTTAGAGTTTGAAAATTAGTTTTATAAACCTATGATGATGCACATAGACATTAGGGTGATTTTCCTGGCTTTGATATCCAAACAGCATCAGAAAAGGTGTAGAGCACTTTATGACTTTTGAAAAACAAATGGCAGACTAAAGATTTAGCACTGAACAGAAACATTACATACAGTGTGTGTATCCACATATTGCATTTTGCCTCTGAAATTCATGCCACTGATTTCAAAGGAATGAATTTCATAAGAATATTACAATAGTGCCATTTTAAGATTCTACCTCTTCCGAGAGGAAGTGATTTTCTAGGCACTTTTCTTAGTTTCCAAAATGTTTACAGAAGGTTCTAACTTTTATTTACTCCTGTAAATACCAGACACAGATGCCAGGGTCTTAACGAAGGTTAGGGACCTATGCATATCTAAGGAAAACAGACATTGCTAACGTTGATGTTTTTTTAGAGCAGCTGGTTTGTTGGAAAGGGAACACTTTCGAAAACTTTTAAGTTTCTCAAACAACATGTCACACAGGCACTCTTAGTAATGTGGCTCACTGATATGGTGCCAATCTTGTAGTGAATATCTAATTTCATTACTTATTTTTCTACCTTCTGAATTGAAATTCAAGGGAATAAAATCATGATATGCTCATCCCGCACTAATATATCTGATGTCTGAGTACAGTGATGAATGTGACACTGTTCTGAGTCACTTTACTGTCAAGAACAAATCTCCAAGGACATGTGCATTGGAAGAGAAGGGGTTGGTTTGTAGGCCACTAATTTGTCATTAAGCACATTATGGTTATATGCTCCTGTGCATGTATGTATATATTATAGGCATTGCTAACATGTACCCTTTTAAAAGCAGTCATATTAAAATAATTTTCCCTAATGTTCTCTAACATCACCCTGAATCCAGCCAGTGACTTCAGACTGTGAAGTACATACACAGTGTGGCAAGTGTCAATCACAGCAGTTTGACATGAATACAACTTAAAAGCTGCTCTTTTGTGGGTTTCTGAGTATAAATGCAAATAAGTGAGGATATAAGTGAGCAAATCTGAAATGTCTGCGTGTATTCAAGATAAAAGACTGTTTTATTATCGTTCTTCGGTACACAAGTGCAAAGGGGAAAAAATGATTGTTACTTCAGATTCGAGGCAGCATTAGGAACCCAATAAAAATGCAATAAATACAAGTAACTCTTTGTGCATGGCTACATATATGTAAGATTAGCTTATATACATGGACTGATCGTATGTACATAAAGTGACACGAGGTAACTTCTAGATAGCAGCAGGGCGTATGAAAATAACAGAACATCGACTGTGTCAGTGTAGGTATGAGGTGTGGAGTGTAAGCATAAAGTGACAGTGCATGGGGGGGAGGGAGGGTGAAGAGGGTGGCTGATGTGTATATAGTGTAGTTGTACCCTATGTCACCATATAGTACAACTCTGAGATTCACATCCTTGCTGGTATACACAGTAAGTCCCACCCAACAGGATGGGCAAACAACTAACAGGAAAAAGACAACAAAAAGAAAAAGAAGAAATCAATATCAAAAACATGAGATGAAGAGTCTTTGAAAATGGGGTAGGTTAATGGCTGGAGGTATGGATCAGCCTGACAGGTTGGGGGAAGTAACTGTTTAGAGTCTAGTGGTCCCGGCGTAGCTCCTTCCCTGAAGAGAGTGGGACAAACAGTCCATAAGCAGGGTGGGTGTGATCCTTTATAATACTTCTGGCCTTTTCCCGGCACCTTTCCGTATATATGTCCTTGATAGCGGGTTGGATGGTGCCAGTGATGCATTGGTCAGTGTTAACTACTCGTTGTAGAGCCCTCTTGTCTACCATACCACTCAGTTATGCAATCTGTTAGGATGCTCTCAACTACACATCAGTAAAAGGTCTTGAGTATTGTTGTGCATAGTCCTGCTCTTTTCAGCCTCCTCAGAAAGTTGAGGCATTGGTGAGATTTCTTGATCGTGTAGGATGTGTCCTGGGACAATGAGAAATTGGGTAAGACATCCGCTCCCAGGAGTTTGAAACTGCTCACGGTTTCCACTGCTGAGCCGTCGATGTGTAGAGGGGTGTGAGTGGTGCGGGATTTTCCGGAATCAACTCCTTTGCCTTGTTGACATTGTATGTGTGAGTGAGTGAGGCCATTTGGTAGAGTTTCTTAGCTCAGACTACTTGGCAAAAGTTCTCTTGCAAGTGAATTATATGGATTTCATTCTAAGCAATTTGTGGCGACGCAAGAATAGTGACACATGGTTTGAGACTGAGAGCAAAAGCAAAAAACATCTAATACTCAGAAATTCTATGTCCTTTTCATTCAAAGCAGGCAGACCAGAGCATCATTATTCTGCACAGTCCCAAAGAACAAAGATTAAAGTGAAGCTATGTGGAGACATGATGGAATAACGTACAGATATATGAATTATTGAAAACCTGTCACTGTGGTTTCTATTGGTGAAGTTAACCTAATGCAATTACAAAAATACATACAAAAATGAAACTTATAATGAATCCATGTTCCTTCTAAGCCATGCTAAATACATATTTCCAGCATTTGAAATAATTATATTGGCCAAACCTAGGAGCCATCTTGTTCCACCTGGATTTCAGCATCATTTGCTAACTTTTAGCTTCCGGGTTTTGGATCTTCAAACTTCATTACAAGTGACTTATGCATCCACATTATATGATCTCAACTCACCTGAAATATACAAATGGAATTTATGTATTTACTGTGTAAGTAACTGGGGCAAAGGCAGCTTGCAGATTTTAACAAGACATGAATAAAACTAGGACTGTCACCATGTGAGTACAGAAGTGTTGTTTCCAAGGCAAACACGACGAAATCTGCAGATGCCGGAAATTCAAACAACACACACAAAATGCTGGTGGAACACAGCAGGCCAGGCAGCATCTATAGGGAGAAGCGCTGTCGACGTTTCGGGCCAAGACCGTTCATCAGGACTAACTGAAAGGAAAGATAGTAAGAGATTTGAAAGTAGGAGGGGAAGGGGAAAATGCAAAATGATAGAAGAAGACCGGAGGGGCTGGGGTGAAGCTGAGAGCCAGAAAGGTGATTGGCAAAAGGGATACAGAGTTGGAGAAGGGAAAGGATCATGGGACAGAGGCCTGGGGAGAAAGAAAGGGAGCACTAAAAGGGCGATCTATCAGCAAACACGAGGAAATCTGCAGATGCCGGAAATTCAAACAACAACACACAAAATGCTGGTGGAACACAGCAGGCCAGGCAGCATCTATAGGGAAAAGCGCTGTTGACGTTTCAGGCTGAGACCCTTCGACAGGATTAACTGAAAAATAGTAAGAGATTTGAAAGTAGGAGGGTGTGGTGAACTACAGATACCTGTCTGGACACGCCCCCCCTGCTGACTGATCCTGTGGCTCCTCCCACAGACCCCTGTAAAAAGGCGATTGGAGGCGCTGCTCCTCCCTCAGTCTCCAGGATGTTGTGTGGTGGTCTCTTGCTGCGGACGGTGCTTTCTTCCAGCCAATAAAAGCCTATCTCACCTCACGTCTCCGAGAGTTATTGATGGTGCATCAGAGGGGGAGGGGGGAATGCAAAATGATAGGAGAAGACCAGAGGGGGTGGGGTGAAGCTGAGAGCCAGACAGGTGATTGGCAAAAGGGATACAGAGCTAGAGAAGGGAAAGGATCATGGGACTGGAGGCCTAGGGAGAAAGAACAGGTGGAGGGGAGCACCAGAGGGAGATGGAGAACAGGAAAAGTGATGGGCAGAGAGAGAAAAAAAAACTAAATATATCAGGGATGGGGTAAGAAGGGGAGGAATGTGTGGTGAACTACATATACCTGTCTGGACATGCCCCCCCCGCTGACTGCTCCTGTGGCTCCTCCCACTGACCCCTGTATAAAGGCGATTGAGGCCTGAGCCCGGCCTCTCAGTCTCCAGGATGTCTTATGGGGATCTCTGCTGCTGACTGCTCTCTTCCAGCGAATAAAAGCCTATATCTCACCTCAGATCTCCGAGAGGTATTGATGGTGCATCAGAATGTTATCCCCTTCTCACAATTCCTCCGTCTCCGCTGCATCTGCTCTCAGGATGAGGCTTTTCATTCCAGGACGAAGGAGATGTCTTCCTTTTTTAAAGAAAGGGGCTTCCCTTCTTCCACCATCAACTCTGCTCTCAAACGCATCTCTCCCATTTCCCGCACATCTGCCCTTACCCCATCCGCCCACCATCCCACTCGGGATAGGGTTCCCCTTGTCCTCAACTACCACTCCACCAGCCTCCAGGTCCAAAGTATAATTCTCTGTAACTTCTGCCACCTCCAACGGGATCCCACTACCAAGCGCATCTTTCCCTCCCCCCCCCCCCTTTCTGCTTACTGCAGGGATTGCTCCCTACGTGACTCCCTTGTCCATTCATCCCCCCCATCCCTTCCCACCAGTCTCCCTCCTGGCACTTATCCTTGCAAGCAGAACAAGTGCTACATCTGTCCTTACACTTCCTCCCTCACCACCATTCAAGGCCCCAGACAGTCCTTCCAGGTGAGGAGACACTTCACCTGTGAGTCGGCTGGTGTGGTATACTGCGTCCGGTGCTCCCGGTGTGGCCTTTTATATATTGGTGAGACCCGACGCAAACTGGGAGACCATTTCACTGAACACCTACGCTCGGGCTGCCAGAGAAAACAGGATCTCCCAGTGGCCACACATTTTAATTCCACATCCCATTCCCATTCTGATATGTCTATCCATGGCCTCCTCTACTGTCAAGATGAAGCCACACTCAGGTTGGAGGAACAACACCTTATATACCGGCTGGGTAGCCTCCAACCTGATGGCATGAACATTGACTTCTCTAACTTCCGTTAATGCCCCTCCCCTTCTTACCCCATCCCTGATATATTTAGGTTTTTTTCATCTCCCTGCCCATCACTCTGCCTGTTCTCCATCTCCCTCTGGTGCTCCCCCCTTTTCTTTCTCCCTAGGCCTCCCTTTCCATGATCCTTTCCCTTCTCCAGCTCTGAATCCCTTTTGCCAATCACCTGCCTGGCTCTCAGCTTCACCCCACCCCCTCCGGTCTTCTCCTATCATTTCGCATTTCCCCCTCCCCCCACTACTTTCAAATCTCTTACCATCTTTCCTTTCAGTTAGTCCTGACGAAGGGTCTCGGCCCGAAACGTCGACAATGCTTCTTCCTATAGATGCTGCCTGGCCTGTTGCGTTCCACCAGCATTTTGTGTGTTTTCAAGGCTTAGACTGATTGTAGAAAACAATTTACTGATTACCTTAATCAATAAAAGTGATTGGATTGAGCTTTCTAATTACCAGTGTTCTGTGGCTGCATATCTTTGGGGTTGCATTCTTTCTTCCAGTGTGCTCCCCAATGCAGCCTCCCAGGATGGGGCCAGGACATCGCCGACCAGTGAGGCCCAACATGATGCAGGCCCTTACATCTTTACATGCTGGCTGAGACGACCAGTGAAGCCCCAGCTGTTTGGTAAACTGTATTTAAAGTAAGGGTATTAATACAGTCTGTTCACAGAGATGGAGTTCAATCATCCTTTTCGATAGGAGGATATGGTTTGAGTTTCAGCACGGCTTGCTTCATCTCCACATCAAATCTCACATTAAAAACATACTCAGTATGATCGAGCAGGAGGATGAATTGACAGGATCCACATTTTGTTTGCAACTGTTTAACTCTCATTGAACTAAATACTTACAGTCTTAACAACGTTAACGAAGGAATTTTACAAGTCCTAGACTTAACTTCAATTGCCTTGGTATATATGAAAGTAGATTTGAGGAGTCACTAAAGGGAAACGTGGGCAAAAAGGAAATTGCCAACACACTCTGTGGTGAGTTTGCAGGTTGTAGAGTTAGATAGATATTTTATTGATCCCAAAGAAAATTACAGTGCCACAGTAGCATAACAAGCGCACAGATTTAAATAATAGAAGAGAAGTAGAAAGAATAAAAAAAGGGTATCACAAACAGTCAAACAGGAGGGGGAGGGTCATCACTTCCCCAGCTATCGGCTGATTCATTGTGCAGCCTAATGGTCCAGGGTAAGAATGACCTTATAAAGCATGGTTGTTTTAGTCTATTACTGAAAGTGCTCCTCTGTTCAGCCAAGGTGGCACGCAGAGGGTGAGAAATATTGTCCAGAATTGCCAGGATTTTCTGTTCTACCACAGCCTCCAGTGTGTCCAGTTTGACCCCTACAACAGAGCCAGCCTTTCTAATCAGAAACAGTTAGCTACATTAGCCTTCCTAATTGGCTACATTTAGTGGCACCTGAAGGAGCAGAAGCGATCTGCATAATAAATGGGAAAATGAAAGCAACAAACAGTACACAAGCCAAAATTGCACCTCTCTAAATCTATAGCTGACATCACAGCAGGGAGCTGACCGCAGAAAGGTCCATCGATGACCATTTTGGTGTCAACTGTACGTTGAGACGGTGAAGTATCAAATCAGGGCAATTAGACTGTGAATTCCCGCTGCACAGTTTGAGTGCTTGGTGAAGACTTCAGTATGGTCAACACTGTCAAACTCCGAGACATTCACTATTCTGCATTCCCAGCCCCTCCTTTAAATCATAGCTCAGAGTCTCCACTGGAGAATTACTGTTGTATTTGTGAGGATTCATCTTACTGTTGTTGGAGCATTTTATGTAAAGCTCAAAGCTAGGGTATTGTTAAACTGCCCTCACATACTGCAGCAAAGCAGGGTGATGCCATCAGTGTTGGGCCTGATTCCATTCATCAAATCTGCATCTCATTTCACCGTTCACTGCTGGCACTTGTCTATAGCGATTCACATCTTCCTTAGCCACATTGCCAATTACAATTTCTTCCCGTCTTAAGCTGTATGGGTGGCTCCAGGTGCCCACTTCCAGCTGTCTGTCAATCTCCCAATTGTGCCAGGGAAGCTTTCTCTGCCACAGAGCCCTGATAGGGGTCAGTGGGAGAGAAGGGTCTCCCAGCCAATTTATGTGTGAATGATTCAGTCAGCACACAGGGTTGGTGCACGTAGTCTTGTAACTGGCCGGAGACATACTATATCTGTGCATTTTCAAGCCTCACATGAATAAATGCAAGTGCTGAAAATGATTAATAATCAAATTACATATGTGTGACAATTGAACCTCTTTTACCATTGTGTCCAAATTCTCTGGAGTTTGGAGTTTGACTCCTGGCATTGAATAGCAGGGCAATTCTCTCCCACTGCCTGTTGGGTGTGAGGTCAAAGGGGCTCCTTTACTTCTATGGAAACATGACATGATAATACAAAAAGAAAAAAATAAATAAGTAAACCAATTACAGTAATTGTATGTATGTATGTGTGTGTGTGTGTGTGTGTGTGTATATATATATATATATATTGAATAGGTCAAAAACAGTGCTAAACAGAAATAATATATATAAAGAAGTGAAGTCATGAACATGGGTTCAATGTCCATTTAGGAATCAGATGGCAGAGGGGAAGAAGCTGTTCCTGAATTACTGAGTGTGTGCCTTCAGGCTCTGTTCCGCCTTCCTGATTGTAGCAATGAGAAGAGGACATGTCCTGGGTGATGGAGGTCCTTAATAATGGACACTGCCTTTCTGAGGTACCGCTCCTTGAAGACTTTTCTCAAGGTGGAGATGCCTGAACAATCTAGTCAATAATATGAATTCTCATAAAATCGGAACGATGAGTGGGGTTTGCTGCCTGTCCTCATTCATGGCTGAAGAATGTATCAGCCTGGCAAAAACCTTCTGAATGGCTGTTCAGAGAAACCTCTGAATGAAAGACTCCTTGACATGACCCGCGAGGCCTTGCTTCGCAGCAGAATTTCACTGAATTTCTGCTGCTAAGTGCAGGGTTCAGTGCAGGGTTTTGAGGGTAGACCTTGAATATCAGGCTGTACGTGTAGTCTCTTCCCAGTCTCCACCCAGTTAACAGGCGTCACCTGCCACTCATTTCCAAATCATCACCTGCAGCCTATTTAAACCCAGATCTCATCTACAATCCTTGTTCACTCACACAAACCAGCCAGCCTCAACCAGTTGTTCCTAGCCTTCAGTTACCTTGTCACCTGTGAGTTTAGCATCTATTCTTCCTTGTTTTGTAACCCATGCGGCTTGTTATATTTGCAGTCTATTATTAAAGTTATATTATTAAAGTTATTGTTATGGCCAAATCATCTTTGCCATGATGCTTTTAGGTCAAACCTCCTCTACATTTCCAGACATCATCAGGCCCTGTCTAAGCAAACTGCCGATGATGGAATACAAAGCCTAGATAGATAAGATTTTGTAGATACTAGGAATCTTGAGCAACACACTCAAAATGCTGGAGGAACTCGGCAGGTCAGGCAGCATCCATGGTGGAGAATAAACAGTTGATGTTTCAGACCAAAATAATGAAGGGTGTTGACTTGATACATCTTCTGGATTTCACCCCTCTCATAGATGATGTCTGATCTGTAGTGTTCCTCCAGCACTGTATGTACTGAAAAACAAAGCCTACAGCTTTGAACACTGACAAGCTTTTCCAATGTCTCTGAATGTCCCTGACTTACCCTTTAAAGAAGGAAGTAAGCAAAAAAAATTAACTTTGTAAAATATCATAAACCAGTGAAGAAACATAAACTGAACTTAAATAATTGAAAACATTCCATCAAACGCAAGTAACTACAAAAGAAATCGTGCTTATTTTTACCTTTCTCTCTTGAAGCTGCTCTCCCGTCATGTGAAAGTACCTATGGAGCCTGTCCCAGTCTAACCTGACACAAAGTCTGCAGGCAGATTTCCAATTTAGGTGCCAGAATTCCAGCATCCTGGTGTTCTGCCACAAGACTCCAGTAGTGGAGTATTGCCAAGTTCACAAACAGGGATCTCTTGGCAAGTTTGGGATTGAACTATGTGGAAGTTATGAATCTGCTAACGGGTGTGCTGGTGATGCTTCAGTGAACTGCTGGCACTTACCAGCTGGATACAGGCCTCACAGTATGTTGTCTTCTTTTCCTCATCCCACCATTCTTCAATTACCCACCTATTCATGACCAACTATTCTGGACGTCCTTGCGTAACTTAATTTAGAGCTTTCCAGTATTTTAACTACAAAAGAGCAGATGCCAAGCTTAGTCAGGTGTGTTGTTTTTATTTTTGAACTAAATCCTTATTCATTGGAATACTGGTCTGGCCTGTATGGTACCCTGGTAAGCAGAGCAATGATCCCTCAAGGGGGAGACACAGAACTACAAAGCATTGCACAATAAGGGAATTAAATGGTGTGCAGCGCTCTCCTTTCATGTATGAGTGAAGCACATGCACACACTGGCAACAAGTCACTTCGCTGTGAATTAGCTGCTGGTGATTGGAGGTGGAAAAAGCTTTGAAATTGAGGGAAGGAGGCTTTTGATAAGCAAACTTTTGCATTCAGTGATATAAAAGGACACCCAGTTCAAAACCTGCAGGAGGCAAGATACTGGTAGATTCAGTAAGATTCTTTATAGATGCATTCAGCCTTGCTCTCATTAACAGTCTGTCTTTTGATCCTATCAGGAACAAGTCAAGCAGCATTCAACTCGTGCTGTAACCATGGTAACACCACAGTTAGCTAACGAAAGAGGAGATACTATACCAAAACATGCAGAAAGTAGAACTCCAGTGCTCATCTACTTCATAAAATATACACTAAACCTATAGGCAAATAATCCAGTTCTTAAACTGATATAAGAATATATGTAAAAATGACTAAAGCTAAAGAGCATATTAATTAATCTTTACATTTACATGCAGTATACGGTCTGGGAAGGGGAAGGGGTATAAAAGAAATTAATTGAGATCATATTGAGGATTTTAGGTGTAGTTCCCCTTTTCAGTGATCTACCCCTGACTCTTATATAACGTGTGTTTTCTTCTGCCTCCTGTGAAGAGTGTGAAGCTGCTGACTGTAGTCCCATTGTTATTTTGTCAAGTGGTCAATGCTACAGTTGACAGGCCATGCCATTGTTAACTAGGTTTGGGTTTGGTAAAGTTGCACTCCCAATAATAGAAGCCATGAGCTATGATTCCTGGAGTGACCAGTGAGGTGCAAACTGCAAAATGTTATTTATTTTCCTCTAATTTATTTGCCAATGCTACTGGTTAGGGCAACATGATACACAATGCTATTACAGTTCTGGCCATTGGAGCTCAATTCCAACATCGCCTGTACATCCTCCCTGTGGAATGCGTGGGTTTTCTCCAGCTGCTCCGGTTTCCTCCTACAGTCCAAAGATGTACTGGTCATTAGGTTAATTGGTCATTGTAAATTGTCCTGTGATTATGCTGGGGTTAAATGGGGGTTTGCTGGGTGGGACGGCTTGAAAGGCCAGAAGGGCTTATTGTTGAGCTTTCTCTCAATAAATAACCAAATAAGCAACCTACAGCCTTGTCATCTTTTAGCCAGGTTGCTAAACATCTCAGGGAGAGAGAAAAGATTCCACGTTACCATTTCAATTGAGAGCAGAGGTTCTATCCTCACTTGTACAGGTTCGTTAGGGATTCAATTGTGAGGTGCTGTTTACTTCAAAGATATACCATAAAGTAATTTTCCCAGAAAGAGATGCAGTGACAACCATTTCTGTGCAACGCACACAATGCTGGAGGAACTCAGCAGGCCAGGCAGCATCTGTGGAAAAGAGTAAACAGTCGACGTTTTGGGCTCAGTCCTTTCATCAGGGCTGAAGAAAAAAAGATGAGGAGTCAGAGTTAGAGGGTGGGGGAGGGGAGGAAGAAACACAAGGTGATAGGTGAAACGGGGGTGAAGGGTTAAGTAAAGAGCTGGGAATTTGATTGGTGAAATAGTTACAGGGCTGGAGAAGGGGGAATCTAATAGGAGAGGATGGAAGAGAGGAAAGAGGGAGGAGCTCCAGAGGGAGGTGATGGGCAGGTAAAGATTTCTATGTCAGACACACACCAATTATTATTATTTAATCTGCTACATTCCTTTAGAGCACTGGCGGGAAATTAGATCATACTGTTCCAAAAACCTCCAATGTAATTTTCACCCAGTACAATTAGTAATAGTGCACGGGAGTGGGATTCCTCCAGGCAAGCCCATTACTTATCCTCTATTCTTAGCAACCTGATTCTCCCCACCCACCACCAAACCATCACTACTACTGCCACCAAACAACCTCTCCACCCACCATTTCAACACCACAATTTCTCTTGGACCAGACACTAAATCAAGGGGCACACCAGTAGCACTTGATCTTATCTGTCGACTCCCCAGAGGCCTTGACAGTCCAATTCCCATTTGGCACTGATTTCCTACCTATGTGACCAATGAGCTGATTATCGACTACAGGAGGAAGAATTAGGAGATTGCATGTGGAGAGGGTCAGTAGCTTTAAATCCCTTGGCGTTATCATATCACAGGGTCTGTCCTGGGACCCAAATGCAAGTGCTCTCACAAAGAAGGCATAACATTGCCTCTACTTTCTTAGAGGTTTGTGCATACCACCAAAAAATTTTGACTAACCACTATAGACGCACAGTGGAGAGTATCCTAACTGGTTGCATTTTAGCTTGGTATGGAAACACTAATGCCCAGGAATGGAAAAGACTACAGAAAGTGGTGGATACAGCCCAGTCCACCACAGGCAAAGCCCTCCCTACCATTGAGCATCTTCACAAACAGTACTGCTACATGAAAGCAGCATCCATCATCAAGGACACAGCTACCCAAGCCTTGCTACTACCATCAGGTAGGAAGTACAGGAGCTTTAGGTCCCACACTACTCAGCTCAGGAACAGTTATTACCCTGCAACCATTCGGCTCCTGAACCAGCATGGATAACTTCATTTACCTCAACTCTGAACTGACTCCACAATCTGCAGACTCAATTTCAATGACTCCACAACTCATGTTCTTAGTATTAACTTCTTCTTCTTGTTCACATTGGTGCTTTGTCAGTCTTTATGTATGTATTTTTTTCATAAATTCTATTGTATTTCTTTATTTTTCTGTAAATGCCTGCAAAAATGAATCTCAAGGTAGTATTTGGTGACATATATGTATTTAATAATAAATTTACTTTGACTTTGTTCAGTGTTCAATCTCCATTACTCCCCATCACATGAGCTGGACATCCACCACAATCAACCATCTAACAGTCCGTTGGACTCAACAAATCGAACGGCTGCTGAGTTCCTCCAGCAAACTGTTTGTTGATCCTGATCCCAGCAGCATCTGCAGTCTCTTGTGTCTCCATAATCAACCATCTATATTGAATCTTTCCTCTACTCTCAGGCCTCAATCAGGTCTCTAATTGCCTGCCCCTTCTCCTCATCTCCAGACCTGGACCCTGGCATCAAGCTCAGATGGGACACTCTCCTTTGAGTGCTCTACAACATCAGAAAGAAAAATTCGTTGTCACCTAAAGCCCAAGGCTTCAGCATGCCACACAGTCATCAAGTCATACACACTTAGCCTTAAATTCCTGATGCACTTTCCAGATATTATCTGTAGTTCTGTGTAAGCTGGGGTCTGAGATTCCCTTTGTTACAATAAACAGAGCACATTACTTTTCGGCAATCTGCTTGGGACATTTTGAGGTTAAGAGCTGCTCTCAGGATCAGCAGTTCTTTACTTTATTGTAAGAGAGTATGACAGTTTTGAGCGGCCAATTGGAGTAGATGATTTCTGTACATCTGTACATTTCTGTACATCATTCTGTACAACTACCTACTATAACTCAAGTACAATTGTCCATAAATAACAGGTTAGATTCAGGCCTACTGTTCTAATTATGCATAGTTTCCATTTCTCAGGTATTACAGTTGGCCAGAATGAGTGGTTTTGCAAATCTGAGCCTGTTTGTTCCTGAATAATGGAAAATTTAAAGAGCATTCAAGTTGTATTCAACTCACCATCATTCTGTAGATAACATGGTAATTTCTAAAGAAGTACTCCTACTTTTTAATGAAGGGTCCTGATGAAGGGTTTCAGTCCGAAATGTCGACTGTTCACTCTTTTCTATAAATGCTGCCTGGGCTGCTGAGTTCCTCCAGTATTTTGTTGTGTTACTTCTTAACATGTAGATTCAATGTTGTCTAAAAATAAAGAAAACAATAGAGTTTATGACAACCAAGATAATCCAAATAGCATCAATCATTTTGCTCAGTCTTTACCTCAGATAGGTTTTTTCAAATGGGATGTAGCTATACTATGCAAGATCCTGAGGGGTCTTTACAGGATAGATGTGTGGTGGCTGTTATCTCCTGCGGAAGAATTCAGAAATATGGGTTACGCTTTAAAAAGGAGGTAAGGTAAAATGTTTGAGAGTTGTGGAGTCTCCAAATATGCTTTGATAAACAGAGGAGTGAAAGGTTATCAAGGGTAGGCAGTAATGCAAAGTGAAGGTTTGCCCCGATCTGAAACAGGTCTGAGGGGCTGAGTGCACCAGTGTGAATGTTGAATACATTGCAGTGTGCATCATTTCCACTCTGTTCTGGATGTCAGAATTCCTTTACATTTCACCTAGTGATGACATTTCCAGGCAGTGTATCATCTCATCAGGCCTCTTGTTGCTAAATTGAAGTTTAGATGAATTAAGCAGCTTTATTTTGCCCTGCCAAGCTGAAGGGAGCCCATGGGATCACAATCCTATAAAATAATTGATTCTGATCTGTACTTTGTGATGAGAGTACAGAGGCACAATTGGATTTGCTCCCAGCACTCCCAGTATCTGGTTTCCACTGCTCAAATTCAACCGAGCTGTATCTTCAATGTCCCTATGAATAAAATTATCATTTATCCTGGTTACTTTGAATGTAGTCATCCTGACAAGATGCGACTATTTAGGATCAAGCAAAACTGGTCAAATATGTTAATTAATGATGCGCCTTGTCCAAAGTACGATATTGCCCAGACAACTAGCTCATTGTGCATTCCAATGATTCCAAACATAAAACAAACATAGCTAAGAGCCACTTATTTATGTTGGTTCCATTGGAAGAGGGAATAGAGACACAGGGGGTCCATTATGTCCCTTACTGCAATTTCTTTTTAGTCTGAATGTTGTGAATTGAATTGCATTCTAAAATGTGCACTCATCATCTAGGCTGACACTATGCGGAAAGCACACTGTCAGATATTTGTCCTTTGAATTAAATATTAAAGTAATACCTTCTTCACTTTACTTGCTCATTCAGATATATTTTAAATATGGCATAACAAAGCATTTTCTTCCTTAACTAACACTGCTAAAATAACTGCCATGTTATCAAAATTTTGCAAAAAACTTACTATAAAGATAAGAATTGCACATGAACCTTTTTGAGACATTTCCAAGTAATTTAATCAGGCACTCTACAACCAAAGTCTTTCTTCTATAGGCACAATGTGGAATCAGGAATGTGCAATTGTAAAGTGGTGCTCATTTCTATGATTATAATAACTCAAAGTTAGCATTTGTCAAAGCCTACCACAATGCTCAATGACAACCTGCTACTCTAAATGATGAGGGGTGTGGCTTGAATGTTCCGCATCTGGTTTTCTTACAAGTTTATTGTGTAAGAGGTCATACTTATCAAGCTCATATTATCTATTCAATTATCGCTCTTTTATGAAAATCTCAGGGGATGTGGAGCTCCAGATGGTGAATGTACCGTGGCATCACCCATCTCTGTACCTTCCTACAGACTATCAAGATCAAAGAAGTCCGCCAATTCTGCAAATGTGGACACTCCTGGTGTTAAACTCATCATGCCTTCGACTTACACCCAGGCCCTCAAGCTTGTTTTTTAAACCTCCAACTCTCTAAATCTCCCCCCTCTTTAAAACACTTTGCTTTGACCAAGCTTTTGACAACCTGTCCTGATATCTTCTTCTAATATAGAAAATGTTAGAAATAGTCGTCAGGTCAGGCAGCACCTGTAAAAGAAGGAACAGTTAATGCTTCAGGTCTCAGACCGTTAGTTCGGATCTGGAACTTGAAACTTTCACTGTTTCTCTTCCCACTGTTGCCGCTTGACCTATCGAGTACTTCCAGCATATTCTGTTTTATCTAAGGTTTTACTGCATCTACTTTGATTCTAATATCTCCTTATTTGGTATTTTTTTGTCTGCATAACTTCATAACCTGATGTTGCAAGGGACATTAGTGTCAGCCTGAGAGATGACTGTGCAATTACCTTCTAGGTTACAGGCATAATGCCAAACAATAAAGAGGAAGTACAAAAATATAATCAAGCATATCCATGTGCTTGAGATATTTGGCACTGGCAGGAAGGCTAAATTTGTTAACCACCACTGGTTGTGTTGGGAAGATGATGCTGGGATGCTTTCTTAAACCACTGTATTCTTGCGGTGATGGTGTTCCTTTGATGATAACTTCTGATCCATTGAAAAGCAAGACTGATCACCTTTAAACAAGTCAGGGCAACTTATTAATCAAGGTATAGTGTCGTGTGAGAGTAGAGCACTGGAAACTGCTAATTCATGGGATGTCTTATAATGAGCTAATTAGAATTATTAGGTTTTTTTTTCTGGAGAGCATTATTGTTAGTGACCCTGAATGCAGCATCTGATCTATTTCCCTTTCAGATTCAGTTTATTGTCATTTAGAAACCACAAATGCAATGCAGTTAAAAAATGAGACAACGTTCCTCCAGAATGATATCACAAAAGCATATGACAAAACAGACTACACCAGAAAATCCACATAACGTTTGGCAATCCCCAATCCAAAGTCCGGAGAGGCTGCTGTGTATTAACTATGGTATGAATTAAAACACATGCTAACACTTCTTCTTAAGCAAAAAAAGCTGCTAGAAATCTGAAAGGAGAGCAAAAAAAAAAAAATGTTGGAATTGTAAGGTTTTTCCTGTAACTTGTTGGTGTTCTCTTCAAGTAACAGTCAATATCCAAGCTTTTGTATCCTTCAGTCTGGCTGTGAAAAGAAGAGGAATACCATGTCTTAGTCAGTCAAAACCAGCATCACTCTAACAACTGCAATCCTAACCAGATGATTCATAACCTGAGAAGGATAAATCGGCAGCACTATATTTCCACTGGAAATTGTGGAAATCTGTGGTATATACATATGTAAATGGCTGGTGTATTATAGCAAAGAGTATTTGTAGCCCAGCCTGATTTATGGAATGTTCATTTTTAAAACAGTGTACTATATCAACATCAGTTGGCAATATTCGCTAAATGCAGACAACAGTTACATATAAGTACATTTGGAGACTGCTTTTAAGAAATTATACACTCTTTCATTGATGGGCCTTACTCTAAAAATTTGCTCATTATGGATACAGATACACAAAGCCATTGCAGTATTTACATTTCCAGAGTACTGAAGTAAGCAGAGAATAATTGTACCATCCCCCAGTTTTTCATCTATGACTAATAATATTTTAATTGGGTCAACTATGGTTGTGAATAAAAAATGAAAATCCTGGGCAATCATGTGAGTCAAGCTGGAGAAAATCCACAGGGGGCCTTTCTTTACCGTGTTTCATCTTGTCCAGACTCACAAAAATATCAAGGCTGGTTTGCCCAGAATACCTTGTCAGCTTGTTCAGCTGAAGCCATTGAAATGGTTAGAGTGTCGTCACTGAGTGCTGATAATTATGGGTTTTGTAGCCACCCCTATTGGTAGTTTGTATAGCTCATGAAACATGACGTTATATCTATGATTAGAGAACAAGGACCGGTTGGATGTCACTTTTTCCCAATTACAGTAGAATATAGAGCAGAGGACACTTCAGTACATGGTCAGCACCTTCACAATGCCTTTGATGACCATTATGCCAATTTAAACTGTGTATCTGCTTGAAACTAGTGAAAACCCCTCCCTCTCCTGCCTGTTCATGTGTCTGTCTAAATGCCTTGTCAATGTTGCTATCATATATGGTTGGTGGTATCGATAGCCACATTGCCCTGTACAGCCTTTTTATCTGCTTATGCCAATTGACTTCACAGGTGAAGGAAAGGTAAACCCTTTTAAGAAGTTTAATTTTATAAATGTGCTTTGTTAGTGTGTGGGAGTACAATATTGGTAAGTCACATGTGTCAATCACCTGCATTGTCACTGTTGTATCTGAAACTACCTATAGTTCTTTACTGTGTATGCAATATCACACCTGTCCTGTGCCGACTGTCTGCCATTGACTTAAGCTGGCACCGAGGGAAGGGTGCACATGTGCCAGCTTGCCAGTGCTCACTGCTGCTCCAAGCAGAGGGGAATATGTCATTGCAAAGATCTTCGACTGTGGTATCTCTTGTCAGCTGCTCTCCTGAGGTCAATCAGTAGTGTTACGAATCCCGTAACTGGGTCACTTACCAGCAAAGATAGAGAGGTCCGTTGAAGTCTGATGCCACTATTTTCAAATGTTTTTATTTATAAAGGGACACAAAAGCAAGGTTAATACATACATTCAGATAGTGCACATCGTCAACACTCAATCTAACGCGCGGGTATAGTAATAATCATCATTAAGAAGTGAGCTCTACGGTTGTCTAGGGGATAATAGATTGTCCGTTGGAAATATAAAAGTCACTCAGAAGACTGCAGGCCTCAGCCCTTTGAAAATCGCTGGGTTTCATGTGGGGCGACCGAGAGAGAGATTGGGGGAGAAGAGAAGAGAACTTGCTGAGTCTTGAAGCTTCCATGAAAATCGGGGGAGCGTTGGTTTCCTCTCCCCGATGTTAGTTAAAAGCGGTTTTCTGTGATTCCAGCCACAAATTCCAATCCCGGAATCTAACGCACGTGGCTTCCTTCAGAATGGCTTCCCACTGCTGCGGGAACACTCTCTCGTGTCTTCTGGGTGCGTCTGTGGGGCTGTCCCCCTGAGACTCTCCTTTATACTTCCTCACGGGGTCGCAGGTGTCAATCAGGTTGGGATGATGCAATCTCTCTCTCAACCAGCCCACCTTGCCCGAGGGCTTTTCACGTGGTCTCCATGAGACAATAGTCGCTGTCTTCTGTATTCCTGGTGGGACGTGCAATTTGGCACGATTCTCTCTCTCTCTCTCTCTCACTTCCTGGGTCTACTGACCCCCCCCCCCCCCCAACGGGTGCTCTTGCGATTCTCACAAAGGAGGGGGCTGGGATCATAACACCTCCCCTCTTAAAACGTTTTTACCAGCAGTTAAAACGGAGTGGTACACAGTCTTACAGGAGTTTTGAATCTAACACAATACACAAGTTTTTCTTTTCACAGAGTACTACCATTATACATTCAAGTCAGTATCTAAATAGTTAACAATTACAGTGTCCCTTTCTTTAATATCTGAACATTGCGAACCGTACATCAGACTTCAATTCAATAACCACCTATTTATTTTTTTTTCTCTTAAGCAACAAAACTAAGGAGGTGTGACCTTAGCTTAGGTGCATTTACAAAAGTTTACGCGAATACTAATCGTTTCAGTCGTTTAACTTAACCGGCAGGTCTCCAAAGGGCTGTCTTTATTATTCACAGGCTTTGGCGCAAACCTGTTCGACCTGCTTGGCTGTCTAACAATGGCATCCCCATTAACCGTCGCCTCTTTTTCGGCGAGCCCCCCCCGTGGGGAACTTGAGTAGTTTTGCGTGGTGAACTACCGCCCGCCCCGTTCATTGGGGTTATTTTAGCAACACCATGCCCCAGACCATCTCCACCCAATTCTTTGATTTTACCCAGGTGGCTGGCCCTTTTGTCAGTACCCTTCAGGCTATTGGTGTTTGATTCAAACTCTTCGCTCAAGCAGCATGTCAAAGGCAGCCTTTTCACACCCCATCCTGGCATAACAATAGAGTGGGGGGCCCCGCTATCCCCCCAGGCTCACTCTGTCAGCGATCTGCCAGGTTCAAGATTTCTTCCTTCGATTTGGAAACTGCAGACTTACCGTTTCCTTCAACAACAATCCTCATCCCCCAATTCTTAAATTCTGCGTTAACTTTGAACCCACCTTCGAGTACAAACACCGAGGAACTCACACTTCCCCCCGGTTACCAAGGTTAACCCTTTTTCCACTGAACCAAGTCTATCTGACCCACAAGGATGGCCGCCCCATTCCACTGAATCAGATACCTCAGGCTTCTTCTGAGCTCCGTTACCAGGTTCAGCACCACGTGCATCCCCATCTCGGACACACTCCAACGGGACATTTGCCTCTTCCAGGCTTTCAACACCCGTACCTTTTTCAAATTCTAACTTCCCCCGATCCTCCCAGTTACTCTCTGGGCAGCTCCCACCCGGGGAAGGCGCAACCCTGCGAGCTGAAACAACCTCCTTGGCCCTTTCGGCAGACCCCTTCGAGGCAAGGGTATCCTTTCCATCTAGGACTGCCCTCCTCTCATTATCGGGAACACCTTTAGAACCCTCAAGTGCTTCAAACAATTCTGCCAAACCAGACAGATCATCCATGTCCAACTCGGGACCTTTTAACAGCTTTATCTGTTTCTCATCTTTATTTCCTACCTTTAGGACCTTTCTCTTCGCTAAGGGGAGAGCTATCTCCTCTCCCTTACCCCCTTTCACTTTACTACTCTTTGTCTTAACACCCTCTAAACCCTCATGGCACAGGGTCATCGAAGACGTCTCGGCCAAATCAAAACTGGCCAGATTTAAACTGCTCTCGTTCACAGCTCTCTCTCTCGACCGGCTGCGAGTGACCGCGCCGGCGAGATGGTCCTTGGGTGCCAGGGGCGGGGCCACCGTACTCGCCGGTCGCCAGGTCGGCAGCATGGCTGACCAAACTTTACCCCCTGCTAAGTCGTTCCACAGCAGGATGTCCACATCAGCTCTCAGGAAGTCTGTTTCAACTGATCCATACACCAGCTCACAATCCAGAATGACCTTATATGAGGGCACCATTTCTATCCGTTTATTTATTCCTTCCACCTTTACCATGCCCGTTTCCCGACCAAATTCTAGTACCTTACGGCTAACCAGGGATAGTTCAGCACCCGTATCCCTCCAGATTCGTACGGGAACTGGTGTGTCTCCCTCCGTCACAGACACGGTTCCGTGTGACAGACAACTCCCAGAGCCTTCTCGTACTCTGTCTACCCTCGGCTCTCTGGTTGATTTGCTGATTACCACAGCACACCCGATAGGGACTGCGGCTTTCCCTCTTCCTATCTCCTTTCTCGGAGCAAAGCATCGAGATGCAATGTGCCCCTCCTTTCCACAATTAAAACAGGTCAAACCCGGAACCTTCTGGCCGTCTTGCCTTTCCCCCTCAACCTTACCGCTAGCTCCCGGTGGAACCTCTGCCTCACTCGTCGGACTTTCTCGATCGTTCCCACAGTCTCTCTGGGGACCTTTATTCGAGGGAGTCTTTGTCTTGTGGGTTAGGGCATATTCGTCCGCCAACCTGGCAAATTCTGAAATGGACTTATCCGGCTTCTCATTCAAATACACCCGGATCTCCTCCGGAACACAACTTTTAAATTCCTCAATCAAAAATAACTCCCTGAGACGCCCATAATCCTTGCCCACTCTTTCCGCAGTGCACCAACGGTCCAAGAGCACCCCCTTCTCATGGGCTAGCTCGGTATACGTTTGATTCCACCCTTTCCTTAAATTTCTAAACTTTTGTCTATAGGCCTCAGGTACCAATTCGTAAGTCTGGAGAATGACCTTTTTTACCTCATCATAATTCTCCACTCCTCCCTCCTCCAGGGACAAGGCCGCATATGCTCGTTGGGCCTTCCCCTTTAACACACTTTGTAACAACGCCACCCACTGCTCTTTTGGCCACTTCTGATTTACTGCCACCTTTTCAAAAAGCAAGAAATAACTATCGACATCTGTCTCTTCAAACGGGGGCACCAATCTCAACTCCCTACTAACATTAAACCGCTCTGCTTGGTCTAACCCTTGATCTCTTCGCTCGTTCTTCATCTTCTCAATTTCCCGGTCATGTTGCCTCTGTTTCCCTTTCTCGGCCCGTTCCTTCTCTTTCTCGGCCCGTTCCCTCTCTTTCTCTTCTGCTTCTAGCTTCGTTAGGTGAATTTCATGCTGTCTTTGCCTTTCCCTCTCTCTCTCTTGCTTTTCCCTCTCTCTCTCTTGCCTTTCTCTCTCTCTCTCTGATACACCATCAATAACTCACACTGAGACGTAGGCGAGATATCGGCTTTTATTGACTGGAAGAAGGAACCAGGAGTGAGTGTCTATCATACAAGGTCCTGGAGACTGAGGCCGATCTTCAGGCCGCAGGTCTCCTTTATACAGGGGCCTGTGGGAGGAGCCACAGGAGCAGTCAGCAGGGGCATGTCACGACAGGCACATAGTTCACCACACTCTCTCTCTCTCTCTCTCTCTCAGCCGCTTCCAGCTCTTTTAACTTAAGTTCACGTTCCAACTTTAATTTCTCCACCTCTAACTGAACCGTCCCACTTGATGGTACTTTGTCAGGGATATCTTCCAATACCTCATCTTCAAACACATTCTTCTCAACGTAATAGTGACTTATGGCCCTTCGTACCTCCCGCTTTTTCATGGACGACCTCACTTCTGTGAGGTTCAACCCCTTCGCTAAATTTAACAAGTCTGATTTTGTGGCCGCCTCCAGCCACAATCGTCGGGTTTTCCATAAATTCACCCACGTCCATCTTTGCTGGTTTCCCGTCTGGCTACCCGCGTAACCAGATCCAAGTTTTTGATTTACAAGCCCGATTCACTGGCCTCCCAATTTGGTGTCAAATCCCGAGACGAGAACCCCAACTGTTACGAATCCCGTAACTGGAGAACTTACCAGCAAAGATAGAGAGGTCCGTTGAAGTCTGATGCCACTATTTTCAAATGTTTTTATTTATAAAGGGACACAAAAGCAAGGCTAATACATACATTCAGATAGCGCACATCGTCAACACTCAATATAACGCGCGGGTATAGTAATAATCATCATTAAGAAGTGAGCTCTACGGTTGTCTAGGGGTTAATAGATTGTCTGTTGGAAATATAAAAGTCACTCAGAAGACTGCAGGCCTCAGCCCTTTGAAAATCGCTGGGTTTCACGTGGGGCGACCGAGAGAGAGATTGGGGGAGAAGAGAAGAGAACTTTCCGAGTCTTGATGAAGCTTCCGTGAAATCGGGGGAGCGTTGGTTTCCTCTCCCCGATGTTAGTTAAAAGTGGTTTTCTGTGATTCTAGCCACAAATTCCAATCCCGGAATCTAACGCACGTGGCTTCCTTCAGAATGGCTTCCCACTGCTGCGGGAACACTCTCTCGTGTCTTCTGGGTGCGTCTGTGGGGCTGTCCCCCTGAGACTCTCCTTTATACTTCCTCACGGGGTTGCAGGTGTCAATCAGGTTGGGATGATGCAATCTCTCTCTCAACCAGCCCACCTTGCCCGAGGGCTTTTCACGTGGTCTCCATGAGACAATAGTCGCTGTTGTCTTATTCTGCATCCCGGGTGGGACGTGCAATTTGGCATGTTTCTCTCTCTCTCTCTCTCTCACTTCCTGGGTCTACTGACCCCCCCCCCCCCAAACGGGTGCTCTTGCGATTCTCACAAAGGAGGGGGCTGGGATCATAACAGTAGCATTTGTTGATGAACGAATATTCCAGAGGGCCTGTGTAATTTATGTGAATGGGAAGATGCCAGTGAGCCTAAATGTGATCAGTGTATCTTACCAATTTCATAAGCACAAGAGATTCTGCAGATGCTGGAAATCTAGAGAACACACACATAAAATGCTGGAGAAACACAGCAGGTCAGAGGGCATTTATGGAAGTGAATAAAGAGTCAGCAGTTGTGGGTGTTGTGTCACAATTTAATGCCATTGTTAAATTTAAAAATTTTAAATGCAGATTCAGCAAATTCATGATGTAATGAAATTCCTTTGATAATTGTCCAGTTATAATAGGAAATGGCCAAGAGTGGTTTTCTTTTCTTACAGGAATGCACAGATCTCCATGTCATGCCTTGGCATTTTGAATTTACAGTTGGCAATTATACAGGCTCATTCCATCTGCTCTACAGCTGCTCTGGACACAAAGCTTTCACTTTCTCACTGCCATAAGGGCTCAGTTTGTTTAGCCAATAAGTGGGACCCATCTCATGCTACTATTTCTTGCTTGATTTGATATCCTCATTGAGCCATATTCTTCTCACTCTACAACAAACTGAAAACAAAGATATTAGAAAATAATCTACAAGCTTCAAGGCATAGGCCTCAAAGCCTCCTTGTGCAATTGGTTCTTCAAATTCCTCACACGCAGACCCCAGTCAGTTCAGATTGGCAACACCATCTCCTCCACAATCTCCCTCAGCACAGGTGAACCACAAAGCTGTGTGCTAAACCCCCTGCTCTACTCGCTTTATACTTGTGACTGTGAGGGTGAGCACAGCTCCAATGCCCTACTTAAGATTGCTGACAACACCACTGTCATTGGCTGAACCAAAGATGGTGACAAATCAGCACATAGGAGGAGATTGAAAATCTGGTCGAATGGTGCCACAACGAAAACCTCTCACTCAATGTCAGCAGAACTAAAGACCTGATTACTGACAGCAGGCTGAGGAAACCAGAGGTTCGTGTGCCAGTCCTCATCAGGTGATCAGAATGGAGAGGGCCAGCAACTCTACATTCCTCAGCATTATCATTTCAGAGGAACTGTCCTGGGCTGGGTCTGGCACAAATGTGCAAATATGAAGAAAGCACAGCAGTGCCTCTACTTCCTTAAAAGTTTGTGGAGATTCAGCTTGACATCTAAAACTTTGGCAAACTTTTATAGATGCGTGGTGGACAGTATACCGACAGGTTATATCATGGCCTGGTATGGAAACACCAATTCCCTTGAATTGAAAATCCTGCTAACCATAGTGGAAATGGTCCAGTCCATCATGAGTAAAGCCCTTCCTCTACTGAGCACATCTACACAGAGTGCTGTCGAAAGAAAGCAGTATCCATCATCAAGAACTCCCACCACCCAGGGCTTGCTCTATTCTCACTGCTGCCATCAGGAAGAAGAAACAGGAGCCTCAGGACCCACACCACCTGGTTCAGGAACATTTATTACCCCTCAATCATCAGGCTCTTGAACCAGTGCAAATAACTTCACTCAATTTCACTCGCCCCTTCACTGAACAGTTCCTGCAACCTATGGACTCACTTTCAAGGAGTCATCATCTTATGTTTTTGATATTTATTGCTTATTTATCATTATTATTATTATTTCTTTGTTTCTTGCAGTCTGTTGTCTTTTACACATTGCTCATTTGCCTGTCCTGTTACGTGTGGTCTTCCATTGATTCCATTATGTTACTTGGATTTATTGAGTATGCCTGCAAGAAACCAAATCTCAGGGTTATATACGGTGGTATATATAAGACCATAAAACATAGGAGCAGAATTAGGCCATATCGCCCTTCGAGTCTGTTCCACCATTTCATCATATCTGATCCTTTTTAACCTTTGTCTGCCTCATTCCTTGGCTTTCTCCCTGTAACCTTTGATATCATGTCCAATTAAGAACCTATCAATCTCTACCTCAAATACACCTAACGACCTGGCCTCCACATCTGCCTGTGGTAACAAATTCCACAAGTTCACCACCTTCTGGCTAAAGAAATTTCTACACATCTCTGTTTTAAATGGATGACCCCTATCCTGAGGCTGTGCCCTCTTGTCCTAGACTCCCCCACCATGGGAAACATCCCTTCCACACCTACTCTGTCTAGGCCTTTCAACATTCAAAAGGTTTCAATGGGATCTCCCTCATCTTTCTAAATCATAGCGAGTACAGACCCAGAGCCATCAAAGCTTTCTCGTATGATAACCCTTTCATTCCCAGAATCATCCTTGTGAACCTTCTCCAATGCTAGCACAACTTTTCTTAAATAAAGAGCCAATGGTTTGATATCCTGCTGATTCCTTTGGCAACGTTCCTTCCTATCTAGAATTCCACCAATTTTTGTGTCATCTACAAACTTACATATCAGCCCACTGACAGTTATGTCCAAATCATTTATTAATTTCACAAACTACAGAGGTCCCAATACTGCTCCCAGTGGAACACCAGTGGTCACAGGTTTCCAATAAGAATGTCATCCCTCTGTCTGCTATGGCCAAGCCATTTCTGTATGCAAGTTTCTATGAATCTCACGTGCTAAAACCTCCTTGATTAGACTGCCATAATGGAATTTGTCAAAAAAAAGCTTTACTAAAGGTCATGTATACAACATCCTCTGCCCTACCCTCATCAATCATCTTTGTCACCTCTTCAAAGTATTCAATCAGGTTTGGAATACATAATCCCTCCCTCACGAAGCCATTCTGACTATCCTTAAAAACTCACTGCTTTTCCGGATGCAAGTAGATCCTGTCACTTAGAATATTCTCCAAGAATTTCCAAGGACTCATTGGCCTTTAGTTTTCTGGTTTGTCTCTACAGCCTTTCTTAAACAGAGGAATAAAACTGGCTATTCTCCAGTCCTCTGTGACCTTGTTTGTGACTCCACAGAAAATGAAGATCTTTGTCAAGGCCCCAGCAATCTTCTTTCTTCCATCTCTCAATAATCTTGAATAGGTCTCATCAGGGCCTGGGGATTTATTCATGTTAATAATTTTCTACAGCCATAACCCTCTTAATAATTATATGCCCTTGAATATTAGTATACAATGCTCTGATCTATCTGTCCTTTACGTGTTTCTCCTTGCTGAATACAGATGCTAAGTAGACATTTAGCACCTTGCCCACTTCCTCTCATTTCCAGCCTAAATTCCCTCCTTTGTTTTTGAGTGGTCCCATCCTCTCCTTTGTTGTCCTTATGATTTAATTTATGTTTAAAATGCCTTGAGATTCTCTTTAATTCTACTTCGAAAGATATTTCATGGCCTCCTTTGGCCTCCTTAATACCCTGTTTATGTTCACTTTCGCTTCCTTCAAGTGCTTGGTCCAATTCCTAGAAACTCAAACATGCCTCCTTTTCCTTTTGACTAAATTTGTAACATCGCTCATCATCCAAGGTTTCTGAACCCTGCCATCTTTGTCTTTCTTCCTCATAGGACTATGTTGGATGGTATTGATAAAAGTTTTGTCAGCATGAGAAGGTGCAAGTTTGTAGTCTTATGAGTGTGTAATGCTACACGGCCTGTGAGATTGAGAACACAAATGTACTGCATGAATAGTATGAATAAATGAGGACACTAGCATTTGAGTATGTGACTGTGAGAACATATAAGCATGGGAATTTCGAAGTTTATGATTTTTTAAGAGTTCATGGATTTAAAGGTGTATCCAGAGATATAAATCAGAAAATGCATGAATTTGTTTTTGTAGCGATGTACAGTAAATGTATGCGACAAAATAAAAAAAAACTGCAAATGCTGGAAATATAATATAAGATCATGAGACCAATAGACACAGGAACATTAGACTATTCAGCCCATCAATCCTGCTCTGTTGTTCCATTATGACTCATTCTCGTGTTTTCTCCCTATAACCTGCGAAGCCCTTACTAATCAAGAACCTATCAATCTCTGCTTTAGATGTACCCAGTGATTTGGCTTCCACAGCCATCTGTGCAATGAATTCCACAGATTCTCCACCCTCTGGCTAAATAAATTCCTCCTGCCCTCCTCTCTAAAGGGACCTACTTTTACTCTGAGGCTTTGCGCTCTGGACCTATGCTCCTCCACTATAGAAAATATCCTCTCCACTTCCAATCTATCTAGGAAGAATAGACACATTGGAAGAATAGACACATTAAATTGGACAAGACATAACTGGAATACATATAGTGAGTGAATTGAGCAGTATTTTGAGACAAGTGAAACAGCCAATGAAAAGTGAAAGCTAGTTTTGCTGATTGGATTTAAAGGTATGCAGTTTGCTTAGAGTTTTACTTTAAACTAGCCAAACTGAGCTTTGCTGATGTCATGAAAGTAATGCCCAAACTCTTAGAAGTGAAACCATTGTTGATTGCAGAACACTTTAGGTTACATAAGCAGAACCAAAAGGGAGAGGAGTCCATTTCAGCGTATGTGACTGAATTGAGCATGGGCTTAACAATGCACTGAGAGATTGTTTAGTTTCTGGAATCTACAAGAAAGCATTCAAAAATGGCTCCAAACTGAAGCACAAATCACATTTGAAAGAGCAGTTCAAATCGTTGAATCAGTTGAAACAGCAGTCAGAGATGCAATTGAGTCAGGAATGAAAGTTAGCGTGAACAAAATTACAATGTCTAAATAAACACCAGCCTAGTTTTACGAAGGATGAACAACTCTGATGGGCAGAAGGGTGCAGAGTCGCCCATGGCCCCCCCCCCCCTTTGGAGAATCGCTACTATTTCGATGCTGTTATCAAGGAAGTAAGAGAGACAAAGGAAAGCTGCCAGGGCAGTTGTTATTGATAACAGCTCATGAAAGTTAATGAGAGAGAGACACAACTGACAAAAGAGGAGCGGAACCATTGATTACTGATATTGTCTTTTGGAGAAGGATTGTGTACTTGGTACTGTTCTATTCATTGAAACCCCTCAGGGGGCAACCAGAGTGGGCTGGTTTGATGGGTTACACCATCCCAACCTGATTGACACCTGAGACCCCGTGAGTGTGGATAAAAGTGAGGTCTGGGGTAACACCCCTGAGACGCACCAGGAGAAGCGCTAGTGAGCATCAGAACCCTCACGAGACAGGGTGGGAGATCGGAGACCAAACGAAGGGTTGGTAAATTTTAACTCACAGTGTTTTGTAGCGAGACTGGTGGGGGCTAGTGTGTGTGTCCACACTTGCCTGGGTGACAAGTCCACCACAGAAGAATGGTCTAGCTAAAGGACATACGTGAATGGCCACAACAACAATGCATCAACGGATCGAAATCATAAAGGAAGGTTGGCAAGATAATAGATGTTACTGTTCGCATGTTCTCTCTCTCTCTCCAACAATTGCAACACATCGACAAACAACTACCGCAGCCTGCATGAACCGAACTGAGCTTTATATTTCTATCTGACAATTCATTATCCCCTAGACAACGATAGAGCTTGTTTTATTATTGATTATTATTATACCCGCACTTTTAGGTTTAGTATTGCTAACGTATATTCTCTGTATATTCACATTGATATTATTTTGTATATTTTTGCTAATAAATGTTGTTGAAAATAGTACCACCAGACTCCAACAGACACTTCTATCTTTGCTGGTAAGACACCCAGTTATGGGGTACGTAACACTAGTCAAACAAATTGCATTATCGTTGTGGCAGGGCAACACATAGACCAGACTAATGGCAGTTTAAAAGCGAAACTTGCTGAAAATGCAACAAAGTAGGACACAGACATAGTCAGGCAGACTAAAATAAATGAACTGAACAGGGAAGAGATAAAAGTAAAAGTCAAGTTGCGGTTTCAAAAAGAGTACTAATCTGCACGCTGTTGATGAAAAATCTGTTAATGATGAGAGTGACACAGATCGTGTGGCCTTGAGATTTACAACGTGAAAATTAACAGTAGACAAGCAATATGGCTTACATCAGAAGTGAATGGAAAGTTAATTAAAATGGAATTGGACCACTGGCTTGGCTTTTTCAGTCATTCCACAATAAGATTCTGAACGGCATTTCAAAGATGCTAAACTGAAGGCTGCAAATATCCAGCTAAGAACTTGTACTGGAGAAAAGATAACTCCTGTGGGAATGACATTTGTAACAGTGAAATACAAGAACCACCAAGACACATTGGGCTATTACGTGGTGAAAACAGGAGGGCCAGCATTGTGAGGACATGATTGGCTGAGACAACTACAGTTTGATTGGAAATCTATCCACCATTTACTGTACTTCTCAAGTCCCCTGCAAAAGAGTCTACTGAATGTGAATTAAGAAAGGTAATGGCAAAGGCTACAGCAGTGTCCAAGGACGGCATTAGAAAATTCAAACATATCAAGGGTAAAATAGTGTTAAATGAAATGTCCCACCCAAGTTTTACAAAGCCCCTTCCAGTCTCTTATACCATCGGTGATAAAGTAGCCAGTGAGCTAGATCACATGGAAGCTGAAGGAATTCTTTTCAAAGTTGGGTGGGGCCCATGGTTAACGCCAGTGGTCCCAGTAGCAAAGAAGAATGAGTCTGACAGGATCTGTGGTGATTTTAAGGTTGCTATCAGTCCAGTACTAAAAATACATCAATACACTCTACCCAGGATAGAGGATATCTTTGAAAAATTTTCTGGAGGAAAACACTTCAGCAAAGTGGACTCAACAGATGGAGATGGGAGAAGAACCCAATGTGTTCTCACCATAAACACTCATAAAGTAGCTTCTGCAGCTGCACTCTGGCAGAAAGCTATGGATCCCGATGATGCAAGACTACCCAGTACTCAGTGTTATCTGGATGAAATCATTGTTACCGGTGATGATGACAAATAAATCTCCAACATCTCAAGACAGTGTTAAAAAAATTGGAAGATTATGTGCTGAGAGCATAATGCAACAGGTATGAATTCTATAAACCAAGCATCACTTACTGTTGTCACACCATTTATGCCAGGGAATTACACAAGTGTGTTGAGAAAGTTCAAGCAGTGGTGGATGTCCCAAGGCCAACTGATGTGCCACAGGTGTGGTGCTTTCCAGGATTTGTAAATTGCTATAACTAGTTCATGTCAAACTTGGCAACTGTGCTCCATCCCTGGAACTCAATGCTATAGTTCAAGAAGAAATGGCGATGGACAAAGCAGTGTGAGGTGGCTTCCAAAAGGTAAGGGAAATGGTGACATCAGACACTGTACTCACACATTATGATCTGCATCATCCACTGAAACATGCCCATGACATCTCACTTTGTGCTTTAGGTGCAGTCAGTTCAAATGTTATGAGTGATGGAAGTGACTGCCCCGAAGAGTTTGCATCACGTTCTCTTATCGCACAGATTGACAGAGAGGCCTTGAGTCTAGTTTAGGGTGTGAAACTTTTCAACCAGTATTTGTATGGGAGAGAGTTTACCCTCGTTACTGATCAGCAACCACTAGTGTCCATTTTCAATCCACAAAAGGGTGTTCCACTAACAACAGCAGCATGAATGCAGAGATGGGCTCTGCTTCTTGGAGGACACAATTACAAGATTGAATTCAAGAGGACAACTATTCATGGGAACGCTGATGGATTATCCCATTTCCCCTGGGAAAAGTAAATATCCAAAACATACAAAAAAGGACACTCCTCTTGATATATTTTCCCTAATACACCTAACTGCACTTGACAGAGATTGCCTTATGTGGGAATTGAGAGTTGTACCATTCAAGCTAAGAGCAAAATTATAGAAAGAAGCTACATGCCAGTCACCTAGACCAGGTCAAAATGAAAGCATTGGACCCTGAGTCCTGCTGAAGGGTCTCAGCCGGAAACGTTAACTGTACTCTTTTCCATAGATGCTGCCTGGCCTGCTGAGTTCCTCCAGCATTTTGTGTGTGTTGCAGGGACAACTTAAAATTTACTATGCTATGGATGTGTATTTTGTAGTTGTATTATATAGTAAACATATATGTGTATATATGAGCTGCATTCTATATTAAGTTGGAGTTTATAACTAAGCAGGGAGGTGTGTTGTGTATTTAATATTTCGGTAATATTTGACTACAATTGTAAATATATTGTTTGAATAAACATTATTTGTGTGTTTAAATAATTCATTACAGCTTATATGTAAAAGTATGTGAATGACATGCACCATCACGCCATCATGTCAAATGATTGCACCTCCCTAAAAGGTAAAATCAAAGTTTACATGCATCTCTCGGGGTCCTTATTTTTATTTCTATATGTTTTGCAACTCTAAAACATAGAGTTTTCATCCCACTGACTCAACCTACAAGTTAACCTTTAGGGAATTCCACATGAGGACTCCCAAGTCCCCTTGCACCTCTGATTTCTGAAATTTCTCCTTATTTAGAAAATAATCTATACCTTTATTTCCATATACTAGACTGCATGACCATACACTTTCCTACACGATATTCTATCTGAACTTCTTTGCCCATTCTCCTCATCTGCAGACTCCCTGCTTCCTCAACACTACCTGCTCCTCCACCTATCTTTGTATCGTCTACAGACTTGACCACAAAGTCATTAATTCCATCATCTAAGTTGTTGACATACAATGTGAAAAGAAGCGTTCCCAATACCAACCTCTGCGGAACATCACTAGTCCCCGGCAGCCAACCAGAATAAGGCCCCTTTATTCTGACTCTTTGTCTCTTGCTAGTCAACCAATCTTCCACCTGTGCTGGTATTTTTCCTACGATGCCAAGGGCTCTTATTTTGTTAAGCAGCCTTGTGTATAGCACCTTGTCAAAGACCTTCTGAAAATCCAAGTAAACAATACCCACTGACTCTCCTTTGCCTATGCTGCCTGTTATTTCCTCTAGGAGTTCCAACAGATTTGTCAGGCAAGATTTCCCCCTTAAAGAAACAAGGTTGACTTTGGCCTATTTTATAATGTGGTTCCAAGTATCCTGAAACTTCATCCTTAATAATGGACTCCAACATCTTCCCAACCCACTGAATTGGACTAACTGGTCTATAATTTTGTCTTAGAGAGCAGACTTATTTTTGCAATTTTTCAGTCATAGAAACATAGAAAACCTACAGCAAAATGCAGGCCCTTCAGCCCACAAAGTTGTGCCGAACATGTCCCTACCTTAGAAATTACTCGGGTTACCCATAGCCCTATATTTTTCTAAGCTCCATGTACCTATCCAAAAGTCTCTTAAAAAATCCAATCGTATCCACCTCCACCACTGCTGCCGGCAGCCCTTTCCATACAATTACCACTCTGTGTTGAAAAAACTTATCCCTGACATCTCTTCTGTACCTACTCCCAAGCACCTTAAACCTGTGCCCTCTTGTGGCAGCCATTTCAGCCCTGAGAAAAAGCCTCTGACTATCTACACAATCAATGCCTCTCATCATCTTATACACCTCTGTCAGGTCACCTCTCAATCTCCATCGCTTCAAGGAGAAAAGGCTGAGTTCACTCAACCTGTCTTCGTAAGGCATGCTCCCCACCCAGGCAACATCCTTGTAAGTCCCTTCTGCACCCTTTCTACGGTTTCCACATCCTCCAAAACTAGTGATTCTTGAAGGATCATTACTAATGCCCTCACAATCTCTTCAGCTACCTCTTTCAGAACCCTGGTGTGTAGTTCTTCTGGTCCAGGTGACTTATCTACCTTCCAGCTTGCCAATCACCTTCTCCTTAGTAATTGCACTCATGTCTGCCCCCTGACGCTCTCACATTCTGGCATACTGCTTGATATCTTCAACTGTGAAAACTGATGTAAAATACTCATTAAGTTTATCTGCCATTACTACCTCTCCAGTGTCAATTCCAATGAAAGGTCTGTAATCTGAAGCGTTAAAAGTTTTTCTCTCCAAACATACTGCCTGAATCACTGTGAGTGTATCTTATAACAGATGCTACTGCATGTGTGAAATTAGGGGTTTCAATACAGCCAGAAATTAAAACAGTTTACAGAGTAAGGGTTTTTTTTTTGTTTTAAATCAGTACTACTTTTAGAATTATATATAAAATCTTGCTTATGGTTTACGGTGATTATATTTTATCAGATTTTCTTTGTCCTCTGAGATTTAATGGGAAATAACCCAGACATGCCTTGTTCTGTGCCATCCATATCCTTTATGAGGCAGAAGATCTGAAAGCTGGATATGAATGCCTGGATCTCAGAGCCTCCATGTAAGGCAGGAGAGTTGATGTAGTGTAAAGGGTTACTCTGTCTTAACACACGTTTTGTAGTTGTAATTCTGACAGAGTGTTGACTGCAGGCAACCTGGCTTGAAGAGCTGGCATAGTCACTCAAGCAGTACAATTCAATTTGTAACAATGACCCGAGCAAGGCTATTTTTGGCAGAGAAGTAGGTCAGGACAAGCAATTGGAAGGTTGATGAATAAACAGCTTCTGTAGTTGGCCCTTTTGCAGCAGTGGCACCCGTTAGCCTGTTACATGAGCAGTGGCTACATAACAGGCCTTGTCTCGGTGGCCAGCAAATCCCAGTGAAAATCATTCCGTTCTTTGATGGATTTCTCACCCGTGAATCTCCAGGCTGAAAGCTGGCTACTCAGTCTGGGAAGAAACCAGATAGAAATGACAGTTTGCAGTTAACCACCACCACCTGTTGACTTATCAATTACCTGAGGCTCAGGTAATTCAACACCAATGATTAAATCAGGAAGAATGGCACAAAGGGAATGAAATTTCTCCTGGATAATAAACACAAAATGATTGATAGAAAGTTGTCAATTTATTTTAAAATCTGTTTATCTTCTTTCCCTCTTCACAGCTGCTGTAGTACAGGAAACTGCTGTCAGCAATTTAGAACATTTTACATAGAAAATCTATGTTGAGTAATGTCAGTGAAGGATAAATATTGACTGGAACAATGGGAGATCTCCCACAGTCTTTTATGTTCACATGAGAACACAGTGTGCAGTTTGTTCTAAAGTCCCATCCTGAAGAAAGCACCCATCACAGTGCACACTCCCTCTCATCAGCATTAAATTGTCCATCTGGGTTTCTGGAATCATGTTTGTACGGAGAGGAGAAAGTGCAAAAGCTGGCGATGATGGAGCAGCTCTGATGCAATGAATGGTATTATCTAATTTACTGACTTCTGTTATCCTCCTCATTATCTAATTGTTGGAAACTTAGTTCATCTCATCTTACAGAACACAAAACGATGATGCCAAAAATCTCAAAGAAAATAAGACCAGAAGCACTTGGACGCAACCCCAGACTGAAGGATCTCTACATAAGACAATCTACTGAACAAATACAAAGAGAGATAACCCCTTACTTTGCAGAGCCATAGAGTCATAGAAAAGTATGGCACAGAAACAGCCCTTTGGTCCATTTAGTCTGTGCCAAAACCATTTAAACTGCCTACTCTCATCGTCCTGCAGTGGGACCACAGCCCTCCATACCCCTACCATCCATGTACCTATCCAAACTTCTCTCAAACATTAAAATCAAGCACGCATGCACCACTTGTGCTGGCAGCTCATTCCACACTCTCACGACCCTCTGAAAGAAGAAGTTTCTTTTCATGTTCTCCTTAAACCTCTCACCTTTCACCCTTAACCCATGACCTCTGGTTGTAGTCCCACCCAACCCCAGTGGAAAAATCCTGCTTGCATTTACCCTATCTATACTCCTCATATTTTTATATACTTCTATCAAATCTCATCTCAAACTTCTGGGTTCCAAAGAATAAAGTTCTAACCTATTCAATCTTTTCTTATATCTCAGGTCCCCCAGACCCGGCAACATCCTTGTAAAATTTCTCATTACTCTTCCTACCAATGTGATTGCTACCTACATGGACTACGACCTTTGGCTGTTCCCTGTTCTATTTAAGAATGCTGAGGACTCAAACCTGAGATGTCCCAGACCCTGGCACCCAAATGGCAACATACAATCTGCAAATCCCTTTCTCATCCCCAGAACCTCCTTTCTGTTCCCCTGACTAACAAATCCCCTATCACTACAGCTCGCCTCTTCTTCCCTCTTCCCTTCTGAGTCATAGTCAGATTCTGTGCCAGAGACCTGACCGCTGTGACTTTCCTCTGCAGATTCCTGTGTAATCTGCAACTGCATGGAACAGTAGCATTTAACAGAAGACATACTCACTGTTAAGCAGTATCTTTGGGGACAGTAGCAGTTAACATTTCAGATCATGATTCTGCATCAAAATTATTTTACATTTTCAGAATCTGCAGTATTTTGCTTATTGTTACTAGCCAGATGAATATACCTTTGCTGCAACAGATAGGGAATCAGAATTAGCTTTAATATCACCATCATATGCTATGAAAGTTGATGTCTTTGCAGCAGCAGTACAATACCATGCATAATAATGAAAAAGATGTGAATTATAAGACCATAAGACAAAGGAGCAGAAGTCGGCCATTCGGTCCATCGAGTCTGCTCCGCCATTTCATCATGAGCTGATCCAATCTCCCCTTTAGTCCCTTTCCCCTGCCTTCTCACCATAACCTTTGATGCCCTGACTACTCAGATACCTATCAATCTCTGCCTTAAATACACCCAATGAGCTGGCTTCCATGGTGTGTGCATATATATATATAAAATAGTTAAATTAGTAGTGCAAAAAAATAGAAATAAAAGAGTAGTGAAGAAGTGCCCATGGGTTCACTTCCTCAGAAATCGGATGGTAGAGGGGAAGAATCATTGAGTGTGTACCTTCAAGATTCAGTACCTCCTTCCTGATGGTAGCAATGAGACAAGGCATGACCTGGGTGATGGGGGCCCTTAATAATGACTGCCAACTTTTTGAGGCTCCTTGAAGATGTCCTGGGTACTGTGGAGGGTAGTCATGCCCATAATGGAGCTGACTAAATTTACAACTCTCTGCAGATTTTTTTCAATCCTGTGCAGTAGCCCCACCCTCATACCATATGGTGATGCAGTCAGTCAGAATGCTTTCCAGTGTGTATCTGCAGAAATTTGCAAGTGTTTTTGGTAACATACCAAATCTCCTCAAACTCCTAATGAAACATAGCCGCTGTCTTGTCTTCTTTATAGCTGCATCGATATGTTAGGTCCAGGTTAGGTCCTCAGAGATATTGACACTCAGGAACTTGAAATTGCTCACTCTCTCCACTTCTAATCCCTCTACAAGGATTGGTGTGTGTTCCTACATCTTACCCTTTCTGAAATCCACAATCAGTTCATTGGTCTTACTGATGTTGAGTGCAAGGTTAGACAAACTTGTAAAATACTGCATGCCTAGAACTTGCTTGGTTGTTGTTTTTATGGGAAATTCAGTCTTACTTACTGCATGAGGGCCTGTTTTGGGGTGAAATTGGATTTGGTGTTTCACCACACTCTCCATGTTAGTGCAGCTGACCTTTCTCTGTTGCAGACAAAACACCAGGTTATGTCATTATTTCTGCTGTGCTGACATGTTGGAACCCAAACTATGAGTCACTGAACAGACTCAGTGAACTTGGAGCACATTATGCTAGCCTGTTACTCTTTTGCTATTTAAAGGGATATTCAGATGACTTTTGGGTGATCTGAGAATGGAACCTCAGCCCACTCAGACACCTTCTAAAGCTCATAGAGTGTGCTGCACTAATAGTGAGTGTTTTTATTTTCAGTATTTGGCCATTAAGTTTCTCACTATTGCTTGCCTGGGTAGTAAACATATTGGCAGCATTTCTGTTTCTGGACATGCTGCTATAGGCATAGCCGGTCATTAAGGGTTGGTCAGGAGTCCCAAGCCACAAGGCACAGAAATGGACACAAGAACACGGGAAAATCGGAAAAGGATTAGGCCATCTGACCCTCCAGCCTGCCCCACCATTCCATATGATCATAGCTGACTACACTATGCTCGCTGCTCTTCTGCCATTTCCCCATTTTCCTCTTTTGCTGGATCTGTCAAATATTTATTGACCACCACTTTAAATACTTACTATGAGTTAATTCACCACCCAGCAGGGCAGAAATTTCTAGAACTTCACCACCCTTTGTGAGAAGAAATTTCTACATACCTCCATTTTAAATAACAGCCTTGATGTGCACCAACGTCAATGCTAAACAATATGGAGATGTTACCAATTCTCACTTGTAGGGTTTGCCAATGAGGAGATTCAATATCCAGTTGCAAAGCAAGGTGCAGAGGCCCACATCTGGAAACTTGATGATGAGTTTGGTTGGGATGATTCTGTTGAATACCAAGCTGTAGTACATGAACAGCAGCCTATTGTCCAGATGGCCCAGAGGAGCATCAAAGGCCAGAGAAACCATATCTGTTGTTGACCTGTTGTGGTGGTAGGCATATTAGACCAGTTCCAGGTCCCTAAGCCAGAAGTTGACTTGGACCATAACCAATCTCTCATAGCACTTCTTTATGGTTGATGTAAGTGCCACAGATTGAAGTCATTGAGGCAGGTTCCTGTGTTCTTTTAAGGCACTGGTACAATAGATACCTTTTTGAAGCAGTTGGGAACCTCACATCCCATTCATAAGAGGCTGAATATGTCCATAAATACTCCATCCAGTAGGTCCACACAGATCTTTGGTACTTGGCCAGGTAGAACATCTGGATCAGACAACTTTCATGGATTCACCCTTTAAAAAGGTGCCTGGATTTCAGTGCCAAAGACTGAGATTTACAGAGTCACTTTTAAGTATGGGGGGCTTATGTAGGTTTGTCATGAGGCCTCACCAGCATCCTGTGCAATTGAAGTAAAAGCTCCCTATTTTTAAATTAAATATCCCTGCTTTTTCAATGAAGGCCAAATGGATTTTCCCTTCTGAACTGCGTTTTGAACCTGCCTGTTAGTTTATTGTTCATGCAGTAGAACGCCTAGGTCACTCATTTGAAGTCTCTCAATTTAAATAATTTTCTACCTTTTGGTTTCTCTTACCAAAATGCATGACCTCAAACTTCTCCAGTCAAATTTTATTTGCTCAGACTTCGTCTATCGATTGTAGACTCATAGTATTCTAATCATACCATGCCTAGCCACCAATTTGTATCACTGTCAAGTTTGGAAACCTTATATAAGTTCCTTCAGGTAATTAATATAAATCGGGAACAAGAACTGATCCCTGGAGTACTCCCATCAATTGCTTCCTGTCAATTTGAAAAAAATTATTATGACTCTCTGTTACCAATCTATTCTATCATACTTCCTCCAATACCAAGTTTTAATATATGCACCAGCCTCTTATGTGGCAATTTGTCAAATACATTTTACAAATCTACATGTCCTACATCTAGATTCCCCTTTTATGATATAATTTACCTTTCAATAAGTTATGTTGACTAGGCTTAATTCTATTCAGCTTTCCTGAATGTTTAGACTACTTACCATTTTACTCATATTAGCTGTTGGAGAAACTGGCTAATAGATCCCTATCTTCCACCTTTTTCTTTTTTAAACAATGGATTGGCATTAGTTGTTTTCCAATCTTCTGTAAGTTTGACAAGTCATAAACCAGGAAAAAATCCATAGTTGCTTGGATTCATGCAGGCCAGTTAACACAACCCCATTGTCTTAACATTTGGCTGATGTATATGCAAACATCCCATTGTGACCATTTTGCAAATGATACCTCTTAAAGATGGTATTGTTCATTTGCAAAGGTGTACTTTTAACTTCAATTTACTGCTTGCAATTTATAATTTTCATTAAGAACTGAAGATTAGTTCTTGTTTGAATTAATATTTGCTATATTCAGATATCTGCAGAAGACGTCCTAACAGAGTAAACAATGGATAATATTAAATTGAAAAGCAAAGCATATAAAGTAGCAAGGGCTACTGATAGACCAGTGGACTGGGAGGTTTTTAAGATCCAGCAATAGAAATTAAAAAGCTTATATAAGAAGTGAGAAAATTAACTTTGAGAGAACACTTTAATTAAATATAAAAACAAACAGTAAAAGTTTCTATGGATATAAAATAGAAAGAGGGCAGCTGAAGTTAATGTAGTCCCTTGGTACAAGGTTGGTGAATTAATAACATATACAGAAATGACAGATATGTTGAATAATTTTTTTGCATCAATCCTAATCATTAAAGTCATTGCTAATGTACCTAAGATATCACATGGGCTCATTTCAAATAACCTTGTAGAATTTAGAAAAATCCCAATTCCAAAAGATAATGTACTGGGTAAAATCAGGGGTCTAAATGCAGGCGTCATAGGATCTGTTGATGTTTTAAAGGAAGTGACTGCAGAGATAGTGGACATATTATTTGAAATGATTTATGACTTGTCAAACTTACAGAAGATTGGAAAACAACTAATGCCAATCCATTGTTTAAAAAAAGAAAAAGGTGGAAGATAGGGATCTATTAGCCAGTTTCTCCAATAGCTAATATGAGTAAAATGGTAAGTAGTCTAAACATTCAGGAAAGCTGAATAGAATTAAGCCTAGTCAACATAACTTATTGAAAGGTAAATTATATCATAAAAGGGGAATCTAGATGTAGGACATCTAGATCTGTAAAATGTATTTGAAAAATTGCCACTTAACAGGCTGGTGCATATATTAAAACTTGGTATTGGAGGAAGTATGATAGAACAGATTGGTAACAGAGAGTTGTAACAATTTTTTTTCAAATTGAGAGGAAGCAATTGATGGGAGTACTCCAGGGATCAGTTCTTGTTCCCGATTTATATTAATTACCTGAAGGAACTATATTCTATAGGGAATATAGGACACAAAAAGTTCTCATCCCTAAAAAATCAATAACAGTAGTGAGAGACACTGGAGTGAACCCGGCAAGTGTCATCCTTACAGAGGATGAGACACAGTCAGTGTCAAATGGAAGTAGAGTTGGATGAAGATATGGGTGTAAAGGAAACATCGCTGGAAGGGGAAGTAGAGGAGATTTTTACAGATGGGTTCCCGTAACAGGAGAGGAATTAGCTGCAGGGAGGATGCCCAGCTCAGGCGGCAGAACGAGTGGCTTTAATAGAGGCACTATGCTAGGGCACAGCAGCTATGCTTTTAGGGCGGTACACAGTCACCTGAGGGCATGGGCACAGAGGGTTCAGGAGGGGCACCAAATACAAGAGCTGCTGGAAGCAGAGGAGTTGCCTGCAGAGGTAGCAGTGATTAAAGTAAAGGCTCACCAGAGACGGGAAGTAAGGAGCAGAAAGGGAATGAGTGGGCAGACCTCAGAGCAAAAAGAGTACGAGCCAACAGAAATTGCCAGCGAAGAATGAAAGCCAGCCGAAGTCAATCTAGTAAAACTATCTGGGATGCAGAGGCAGAGGAGAAGGAGAAGTGGAGAAGAGGAGGAGAAAAGGAGGGACCAAATTATCATTGGGTGCATCAGGAAGGAGCAGCTGTTACCCCAGCTTGTACGGGACAGATACTACAGAATTTATATCCTGGGGTGATGCATCAGGGTAAGTACAATATCATCACGAACCTCCAGCCATCTTGGTGGTGGCCAGGGCTGGGCAGGAACATTGAGAAATTTTGTTGGACATGTATCATTTGCGCCCAATGTAACACCAGAGAGGAATAAACCACAGAGTGGGCGCTGGGTAAACATCTAATGGACTTCATGGGGGAGATGCTACCATCTGGTGACCATGGATCAATCTCTCCGATAGGTAATGTTTCCCAGTGAGAGGTTGCACCACCAGCACAGCGGCACGCATTTGAGCTCAGGAATTCCTCCCCAGCTGGACTCTGATCAGGGAACACTGTTCACAAGGAAAGCAATGATGGAAATGTGCAAGCTTTTAGGGATTCCGCATTCCCTGCCACCCTCAGAGCTCAGGAAGGGTAGAAGGGGTGAACTGAGCAATCAATACTGTCTTATCTCACTCTATTTACAGAGAGGGGAAATCTTGTAATGTGAGTGTTATTGGAAGTAAGTTAATACTAATCGAGGAGCTGTTGGTCGCAAGAGGCGGGTTCTGGGGTTGGCGGGGTCTTTACTTCCGCTCTTTTTACTCCCAGTATGCATTGTATATAGTTCCTCCACCCATGCCGCACGAGGTACCGGGAAGCCTCGGTATTGTAAATATCATTTGCCATCCCAGATAAAGATGCTCTTTTGGCCATCAAGTTGTCGAGTGGTCTTTTTGTAAAGTAGAAGTTACCACCTATTTTTGGCGACGAGGTAAACTGGTTTTGTGGACGGGTCGGCCCCGTTTTCGATCAGGAGCTGTGAGCAGGTGAGGAGCCTTGTGTTCGGATGGCTGCGTTCAGAACAGTTGGTGTGTTCAACGAGCAAATTGGGGAGTAGCCAGAGGACAAGGAAAGGTTGGGCCACTTTTCCTGTGCTAATAGAATTACTGAGGATGCTAAGAAGCAGTCTATTCTCCTGAGTGTGTGTGTGGGGCAAAGCCGTACAAGCTGATATGGAACTTAGCCACACCGCAGAAACCGGGAGAAATTCCATATGATGAACTGGTCAAGCTCGTGGGGAACCACACAATTCGAAGCCTTCGGAGATAGTTCAACGGTTCAAGTTTCACAACCATGTCTGGAAGCCAGGTCAGTGGGAGATTTTGTGGCCGAGCTTCGGCAGCTGTCGGAGCATTGCGATTTTGGAGCCGTGTTGGATGACATGCTCCGTGATAGATTAGTATGCGGCATTAATAATGATGCCGTACAACGCTGCTGGTTGGGGGAATCCCCACCGTTGACTTTCAAGACAGCCCTAGAGATTTCTCAAGGCATGGAGAAGTCTGCTAATAATGCCAAGGATATACAGAAAGGATATGGGGGGGGGGGGGGTCGCAGTCGACGGCAGTTCTTCAAGTCAGGAGGGAGACTGGTAGACAGGAAAAGCAGGTGGAATGTTTTCGGTGTGGAGGGACACACTATGCAAATGTTTGTAAGTTCAAAGATACTGTCTGCCATGCTTGTAGCAAAAAGGGACATTTAGTTAAAAAGTGCAGGAGCATAAAGGGTAAGGTTAAGCCTGGGCAGGGGAAAGCTCAACAGTCTCGGGCAGCCACACATCACCTAGGAGAAGCAGTCGAGGAGGCAACGTGTGTCGACAACATGTTTGGGGTGGAAACGGATGAGGGACCACCTGAACCATATTATGCCACAGTCACTGTCAAGGGAAAGGACATTAAGTTTGAGATTGATTCAGGGGCTACTGTATCAGTCATTAGTGAAGAGACCTACAGGAGGACATGGGGATCCAACCTGTCTCCCATCAGACCATCTAAGCTCCAACTCAGGACCTACATGGAGCAGCCCATACCTCATTTAGGGGTGTTATATGTGGGTATTTCGGCCGGGGGCCAGAAGGCTGAAGCCAGGCTGGTGATAGCAGGGGCAGCGGGCCCAGTCTTCTGGGTCGCGATTGGCTTCGTAAAATCCGGCTCAGCTGGCATGAATTTAAATATGCACACGTGACGGAAGAGCATGAAGTGCAGTGTGCAGATGAAGTCGCTGATAGCAATGTGAGTGACAGACATAGTCCGGACACGTTTGAGAGTGAGCTCACAGTGCAGCTTGTGGCTCTTCAGCCTATTACAGGAGCAATTGAAGTTACCCCCTCGGCACTGAAAGCCAACACACCACTTCTAGTACGGCGAAGCAGTGACCCAGCTCTTGTACCACCTGCCCAGTTACAGCAAGGTGCATCTCAGCCTGACAATCCCGCTAACAGGAACCTGCATGTGAAGCCAATCGTAACAGTAGCAAATGGGGCACCCCCAGACCATGTAAGAACTGAGCCTCCAGGACCACCAGACAAGCATTCAGAAAGCACTCTAAGTGATTTGACAAAGAAAGTAGAATTTTCTGGAGGTGGTGGCCCTCTGGGAATCCATGTGGTGCCTTTTAACTCTGCACTGGGTGGAAGATTCCTTGGCCTGAATATTTATGGTATTGAAGAGAGCAGCTGTTCAAGAAAAGAGAACCTGCTCCAGGAGAATGAATGTATCATCAAAATCAATGACTGTGATTTAACAGACAAGACCTTTGTTCAAGAACAAAAGGTTTTCCGAAGCGCATTGCCATTTCCTGCTGTTGAACTCCAGATAGTTCCAAGTTATAACAAGGAACTCTATGAAAAATTTGCAATTGGGTCTATTCTGAGCCACGGTCGTGACGATGGTTCAAAAACCAAAGTTCCTCCTTCAGTGCATTCCAAGCGAGGCGGCAAACCTGCAGATGCCATTTATCCCATTAATGCTGAATATAGCTTGCCACCGATTTCAAAGAAGCTCAGTAGTCCAAAACAGTTAAGGAGCAATGACCACTTAATGCATACCAGGAAAGCATGTCCACCGGTGACTTTGGTAGAGGGAGAGACACTGACAGAGGGGGCAGAGTCCCCTGGAGAGGATGGACATTCTCACACGGACACACAGACTCCTCTCATGTCCCCAACACTAGATCCACCCAAAACGTCCTCATCAGCAGTGCCTGCTTGGTCACCGGGGGTAGTGCGTAGATCGCAGTGCCCTCACAAACCTCCTGACAGACTGAATCTTTGATTGGATAGTTTCTTTTGTTGTTAGATTGAATGTTGAATTTGCCATGTTTTTTTTTTAGGTGTTTTTGTATTGGTAACCTGTTGCTAATGATACCACTATTTTATTTCCCAGTTTTTCTATATTTGGGGAATGTTGAATTTTAAAGGGGGAGAAGTGTTGTAATGTGAGTATTATTAAAAGTAAGTTAATACTAATCGAGGAGCTGTTGGTAGCAAGAGGCGGGATCCGGGGTTGGCGGGGTCTTTATTTCCGCTCTTTTTACTCCCAGTATGCATTGTACATAGTTCCTCCACCCAGGTCGCAGGAGGTACCTGGAAGCCTCTGTATTGTAAATATCGTTTGCCGTCACAGATAAAGATGCTCTTTTGGCCATCAAGTTGTCAAGTGGTCTTTTTGTAAAGTAGAAGTTACCACAGGAAAGACATGGGTTGATGTATTACCAGGAATCCTGATGAGATTGCAAGTTCCAGCAAACCGCATGCTGGATCTTAGCTCCTATGAATTACTGACGGGGCAAGCAATGCAACTCCCTTAAGGGGTGATTACAGGTTGCTATGAACCTGGAGCTTATAGGGATAAAATGACCCAGAATGTAAAGGACCTCTGTACCCAACTTAAAGTGTTTAAGCACCAAGCAAAATAACAGCAACACATTGCTGATCAGGGAGAGCCAGAGAGAGATAATCCTCCCATAGCCAGGAGACCAAGTCATTGGAAGGGAGCTGGTTGAAAAGGCAAGGCTTGCTCCAGGTGGATAGGACCACAGGTAGTGCTTCTGACAGATGACACCTGTATTTGTGTACAGACCTGGTGAGGCAGCCAGTGGAAACACGGGACTCAGGTTAAACCATATCACTCACCTTCTTGTCACCCTCACAGACAGAACAAGGGATCGAGTCCATCCACTAACAGTGTCAATACAGAGTGATGAAA